>NC_064860.1:20730000-20822500 GCF_024139225.1 Suncus etruscus
GTTGTCTAGTCTGTGGTCAGAGCTCTTGGTTAAGCTCTTTCTTGTCCAGTTCCTTTGTTTGATATGACTTTGATCTTCGCCAATATCAGCAATGCCTTGCTTGGATGACTCTCACCCTAGGTCTTACTCTTTTCCTTGGCAAGCATATTCTTTTCTTTGGGTTGTAAGAATCTGGCCAGTAATGAGGTAGTAAGCTCCTGTCGAAGCAGCAGGAGTTGTCAGTGCTCTTTTCTTTCATTAACTTTCTTGGGCTGTCGCCACAACAGCAAGACTTTGGGGACTGGGAATTTCACCTTCTCCAGCACTGATCATTTTTCCACATGGATTCACATGGCCCTATAGCCCCCACGGCCCTTTTCACCACCCTCCCTTCACTCTGCTTTTTATAGATTATCCTGAATGTTCTGTCCAAAGCTCTCTAGGACCACCATGAAATAATATGCTTGAAGCCGTTCTTTTTCTTAGTTAACTGCCTTTTATGCCTTGTTGTTAAATGAAGAGCACTTTCATACAGCCTTAACAAAAGGTGCTGAAACTTCAGATAACAGCTGTGGCAAATGATCTTTTTCATTATGAAATAAGGAAGTAATTGATGACCATACTTTGAAGCATCCTATCATTTATTTTAATCCTAGTAAAAGAAAAGCCTTTGTATTCTTCGATCTACTAGTCATGGTAACACATATAAATATAGATAATAAAGAGCTAAGAAAATCATATCATTCAGAGTTGTGGCCATTCAGTTAAATATTTATTGTATCACTCATCTAAATTTTTTTTCTAAGAATAGAGAGAGAGAACAAGAGGTAAGACACTTGCTTTGCTTGTTGTTGGTTTAATTGCTTGGCACCACATATGGTTCTCTGAGACTTGCCAGGGGTTGCCACTGGGAAGATGTATAGTACCCTAAAATAAAATAACTTTTAAAAAATGTACTGATATAGCTACCGGGGTTTGTAACTAAAATAATGCTAACAAGAATGAAATTCTAGCAACCATTATTTAACTGTTTTAAGTATATATTATAATTATATATGGTTAAACCATCATATAGGGGTAATAGAAATTTTAAATTTGTTTTGTTTATTTTCAAGCTACAACTAATTCTGCTGAGGGTTTACTTCTGGATCATTGCACAGCAGTTACTCCTGGCAAAGCTGGGGAGATTGTATGTGGTGTTAGGGATCAAACATGGGTCAGCTGTATACAGGAAAGTTCCTTACACATTGTAACAACTGGTACTGTAAGTAGTAATAATTTAGATGCCTGTTATGTTCCAGATATATTATCAGGTATTATTAGTTAAATATGTATGTCTTTATGTTTATGCTTGATTCTTCGATAAAACTTGCAGGATTGTTAGAATCATTCATATTTTTCAAATAAGAGAATGAAATTCAACAAGTTAGGCATTCAAAAGATTTATCTATTTTCTCATTTCCCACAGCCTCCATATACAATAAGTTGGATGTTGGTTGTATTTTATTTGTCCATGATAAACATCTCTGATATTCACTTATCACCATTTACATCATTTGAGTATTTATAGATAAATAGATTTATTAGAAATATATAAGGTATTCTTTGCTCTTTCATTATAATCCATATTATGTAATGCTGCTTTTTTGTTATATAGAGTTTATAAATCTTACTTAAACTTATTTTTATATCAATAAAAAGCATACCCCTTACTGGTACTTAACTCTTCTTATAATTTATTTATTTAAAATTATTTATGAATTATGTACTTATGTATACGGAATTAGAAGATACAGAGTAAAGGTCAACCATTCTACTGATTAGTTTTAACTTTCATATTATTTTCTCTAACTTTTATCTTCCCTTTAGAAACTGAGATGACTTTCCATTAAATGGATCTATATAGGATTCATACCAAATCAAATATTTATATGTGGTGCTATTTTCCTCCTAATATGTGCTTTGTTTCAGTTTCTAATGTCCTGGTCTGTCATGACTGTTTCTTTATTTTCATTTGATAAATTCAATTATCATATGAACGAGCAATTTGACCTTTGTGTATCTATCCCCAGGACAGAAAAACATTCATTCAATAGGATGAATGAACACCTCTCTTCACTGCAGCACCCAATACAATAGCTAAGAGTTGGAATCAACCTAAATGTCCAACAACAAATGAGCAGATCATGAATGTGTGATACAATAGAATACTACATAGTTATATGGAATGATAAAATCATGCCATTCACTGCAAAATAGATGGAATTGGAAGATACTATGTTAAACAAAGTAAGACAGGAGAAGGATAAATACAGGAACATATCATTTATATGTGATATTTAGAATAACTGCATGAGGGAATGCAATGGTTTAAATAGTTTAAATGGGATGAGATTACCTAGAACAACTTGGCCCCCAGAGTTAAGTGAGGAGAAGGAAAGAAATAGAGTGGAAGGAGATTAAGACAACTATGTAGTAAAAGAGATTAGGGGTCAAAGGGATTCAGGTATAGTGGTGGTGTTAAGGAAAGACAGAAATAAATATACAGACCATAGTGTCAACAACACTGAAATTATGAAACCCAAACTTAAAAAGGTGCCTGTTATGATGACAGGCTTGGGTGGTAGTGGTTATGGGATGTGGGGAAAGACTCTGGGAGCATTGGTGGAGGGAGGTACTGAGTACTGAGATATTGCATGTCTAAAACTCAACTATGAATAACTTTTTTAATCCTTTTGATTTAAATAAAAATTAAAAAGAGGGGCTGGAGAGATAGCATGGAGGTAGGGCATTTGCCTTGTATGCAGAAGGACGATGATTTGAATCCCGGCATCCTAGGGTTCGACACGCCTGTCAGTAGCGATTTCTGAATGTAGAGCCAGGAATAATCCCTGAGCACTGCCGGGCATGACCCAAAAACCAAAAACAAAAATTAAAAAGAATACCAGAAAATAAAGGAATTATCATTTAAAAAATAAAAATATCATGAATACTATATTATATTGTATCAAAATATTGTCATCTAAAATATTAATACTTTTAATCCATGAGCAGTAGATGTCAAAGACAGCTCCTTTGATATATATATATATATATACATATACATATATATAGTTAATTTTCAGTACAAAAGCAAATTTTATGAAGTGTAGCCAGGGAAGCCTCTTAAATTTTGCTAGGAAAACAAATTGGTCACATATTTTTAAAAAATGAACTAATATCCCTTTTTTTTTTTTTGCTCTTTGCTTTTTTGGGCCACACCTGGCGACGCTCAGGGGTTACTCCAGGCTATGCACTCAGAAATTGCTCCTGGCTTGGGACGCTGGGGATCCAACTGCAGTTTGTCCTAGGTTATCATGTGCAAGGCAAAGGCCCTACCACTTATGCCACTTGCTTGTGCCCCTCAGATCCCTTTCTAACACTATGCTCAAAAGTCAAATAAAAATGGATGAAAGACATCAATATCTTACCTGTATTTATAGATTATACTTTGGAAAGTATAAGGATAATATTATATGAGATTGAAGTTAGGGATATCATCAATGATATAATGCTATTGGCTAAGCAAATATAATCAAATAGGACTATGTCAACTTAAAGAAATATTGTGTTTTGAAGTAAATGACTATGATATAAAAGTCATTCACAGACTGGTAGAGAATATTTACCTACAAATCAGCTGATGAAGAGTTTATATTCAAGATATATAAGGAACTTTATAAGGAAAATCAACCAATTCCATAAATAATTAGGGGAAGGCAATCCCCAGAAACGTCCTTAAAGAAAACATAAAAATGACCAAAATAAATACAAAAGCATGCTGTGGATGAATCAGCAGGAAAACATAAATCAAGACAGCAATAAGATATCTCACAGCAGTGAGATCAGTATACATCACAATGAACAAAAGCAAAGTGTGTTAATGTGAATGTTGGCATAAAAGAATTATCATACACTGGTGGTGAAAATATCAAATAGTTTAATCTTTTTGGAAAACAATACAGGAGCTTCGCAAAACTCTAGAAATTAAACTTCCATAAGATCCATCAATTCCACTTCTTAGCATTTACTCCAAGATCCCTCCTACCACCACCAAAACCAAAAAACAAAAGACATCAATTCAGAAAAAGTCTTTTGCACTTCAATTTTCTTTTGTAGCACTATTTATAAAAGTCCAAATCTGGAAACAACCCAAGAGCCCAAGAACAGATGACTGGATAAAGAAACTATGGTACAAATATACAATGGAGTATTACTTTGCTTTAAGAAAGATAAATCAAACAATTTTTTTGTTTTGCAGATGAATCTCCATTGAGTGAAGTTAATCTGAAGAAGAGAACAAGCTCAGAATGATCTTACTCAGTTCTGGATTTAAAGAAACATTCAAAATATAAAGGAGTTAAATAGAAAAATAGCAGATGTCCAAAGGTAACAGA
The DNA here is from genome assembly GCF_024139225.1 of Suncus etruscus. NCBI lineage: Eukaryota > Metazoa > Chordata > Mammalia > Eulipotyphla > Soricidae > Suncus > Suncus etruscus. Next base: position 20,734,416 of record NC_064860.1, read on the forward strand.
AATTGAGAACAGAGAGGGTATGGAATGGGAGCTCACTGAGACAATGGTGAACGGAAGAGGACATTAGTGGATGGTATCGTGCTGGGATGTTTTCAGCATGAAATCCTACCACTAACAGTTTTATAAACCATATCTTATAAGATAAAATAAAGATAACCATTAAGCTGGTGAGAGAGAAAACATGGGCTCCATCATAATTATCTGGCACATATTTTCTTCCCTGAATAGGCTAGTTATGTGGGTGTGATATTGTCTGATTAAAGACAATCACTCCTTGTGGTTCTAACAAGGTTGAGATATGATTTTTTTATTATAGGAGTAAAGAATGTAACTACTTCTCTGGGATAAAAAGGAGACACTAATTCTAAAGGAACAGGGCTGGATTTAAAAAAAAATTTTTTTTTCAGCACCCTACTCTTGTCTTGCATCTCAGCAATGTTCTTTTAAGCATCACCAAATAGTTGATGTTATTCACTCAAAGAATTCGCAAGGCTTCTCTTATTGAATAGTAACTTTCTCATTCTTGCTGTGAATTTCTTAGGTCATGAAGCAAGAGGCTTTATAAGAAAAAGGAAATGAAGATCAGATTTATTGTGTGTTTGCTTTTGAGAAAATCATTTGGAGATTTGAAAACATGAGCAGCTGACTCACCTCTCAAATTACTCTAAACTTTTCTCAAACCTTAGAAAAAGGATAGCTACAACATTTCAGAATTTTATATTTCCAAATAAATGTGTAAAATTTTTCTTTTTTATGACTCCATGCTAATTTCATGGGATAATAAATTGTCAAAAAGTACAATGTGGGTCCTGGAGATGGTTCAATGGTAAAGAGCCTGTTTTACAATTGTAAGGTTAAGATTTTGAGGCCCAGTGCCACCCCACATGTCCAGCACAATCCTGGTGGCACTGCAGTTTGGCACTGCAGCTCAACAATAGAATGTAATTTCACCAACTGTGTGAATATTGCACTTGAAGTGTGTGATCTTCAATCATAACAACCACCACTCCACCAAAATGTCAAGGTAAAAAGCAGAGGCAAAATAAAAGCCAAAACCTAAAAGTATTACTTTTCAGAAATAAATATATGGAGAATTTTAATATATGGAGGTTGCAGTATACCTATAGCCTAAAGTTTGAATGTTCCCTTGTGTGATTCCAAAACCCAAAAATAAAAATATATAATTGAAATATTATTTAATATCGTATCTCTTGGTTTTGAATTGTCAGAGAACTAATGGAAAAATAACTTTTAGGGGTTATGTTAAAATCAGAATTTTTTAAAAAATTAAAATGTACACTTTGAGTCAACCAAAGCTATAGCAGTATGTCTATCTGCAAATCAGATTAGACTTAAAAGCTGTCAAGGGAGAATATATGCCTCGCATGGTTTGGACAAAAATTTCTTGAAAAACATCAGTTTATAGATGTTAATTTATAAATATTAAATTCAACTCATATAACACAATATAACTGCTCAACATTACTTTAGGATCTCTTAACCACACTTTTATTGAGCACAATGAATTAAAGCTTGATTCCTATATTAATTGAATAGCCAATAAGTTCAGCTGGTTCAGAGGAGTACCTGCTGTCTTATATTCCAAGGTCTAAAGACAAAAAGGCTAAGCATTGCTCCATTAAAAATGAAGTGAAATCAAGTTAAAAATACTATAGACTTTTTTTTCTCTTAAGAGAGATGGCAAAGAGATCAGTTATCTATTTTTTGACAGCTAAAGAAACCAAAGCTTGCCAACTTTAAGTGGCCAGTCTTTGAAAAAATGGATATTCAGTTTAAGAACCAGGATATTCATTTTAAGAACCAGGATTTCCCTTTACTTATTAAAGGCTATTTTTTAAGTTGCATTCATTATTTGGATTTAGTTTAAAACAGCATTTAAGACCCGGTAAAGGAAGTGAAAGGAGTGTTTATTTTCAAACTGATTTATTTTCATCTATTTAATCTGTCAGCATGTGGACAGTTGTTTCAGATAATCAGATTCTTTGATAGTATATTATTTACATTTTTCTTGAATGGCAAAACACAATTTAGTGTATAGTGATAATTAGAGTAAAGTCATCTCAAAGATTGTAAAGTGGAAAAAGGAAGTCGTTTTATCACAAGGGAACTGATCTACTTTGTCTTTGCACCTGCTCAAAGGAATTTATTGGAAGAAAAACAAGTGGAGCTATTTGTCCATATTATTAAAACATGCTTAATAGTTCTCAGCACCACCTGTTACTACATCATATAATCCATCTTTGGGCGCTAGAATTCCTCCAGATGTTTAGCTTTCTATTGTCTTGGGAATGCGTGTGTGTGTGTGTGTGTGTGTGTGTGTGTGTGTGCGCGTGTGCGTGTGCGTGTGTGTGTGTGTGTGTGTGTGTGTGTGTTGGACCAATGACTCAGGAAACTATTTACTTGTGATAAACACCAAAATTAACTTTTTAAATGTTTTATGTTGAGAAAGAAAAGATAACTGAAGATTTTATTTTTAGATTGAATTGGTCAGCTAACATAACATTCTGAATTTGCAATAAGTAGACAGAAATCTGTACTTGTAAATGAAAGCTAAACTTTGAGGTTTCCTATTAATATATTTTAAAATCATATTCCTACAGTACTTTTTCTCAAATTGGTCACAGGTTTTTATTTTAAATGCAATATAGTGTAATGCAATTTTAAGTGAATTACAGTGAAGCATCAGATAAAGTCTGTTGTTCTGTTTGTTATTTGTCTGTGAAAACACAGTTTAGTGTACCTACTTTTTGTCACAAAATATTCTAAGTAAATTCTAACCAGGATAAGAAGTTACATAGTTTGTACTAATTGTTCTTTCCTTCCTCCCTCACCCTCCCTCCTTCTTTTCTTCCCTCCTTTCCTTCCCTCCTTTAGTCTCTCCTTTCCTTTTCTCTTTTGTCTCTCCTTTCCTCCTTTCTTCCTTCCCACCTTTCTTCTCTCCTTTCCTTCCCACCTTTTCCCTTTTTTCTTTTTTCCTTCTTCCCTCTTTCCTTCCCACCTTCCTTTCCTCCTTTTTTCTTTACTTCCCACCTTCATTCCTCTTTCTTTCCTTCTCTCCTTTCTTCCCTCCTTTTCTTCTCTTCTTTCTTCCTTACCTCTTTCTTTGCTTCCCACCTCCATTCATTCCTTCTTTCTCTCCTTTCTTTCTTCCCATCTTTTTTCTTCCCATATTTCTTTCCTCCTTCCTTCTTTTCCTCCTTCTCTCCTTTTCTTCCCTCCTTCCTTCCTTCATTCCTTCCCACCTTTCTTCCCTTCTTTTCTTTCAACTTTCCTTCCTTCTCTTCCTTTTCTCTTTCTTCTTTATTGAAAAACAATAATATTGTACTAAAAATTAACAAAATTAACTACAAAATTAATTATTTTCCAGTATATGTCATTCCAACATGATGCTCAGTACCAGAGTGCCCACTAGACTATTTCTTTCTGTCCATAGGATTGTGTTACAGGGTAGGGGAGTCCTTTTTGAATCAGAAAGGTCAGACATTTTGGTGTTCTATCCTCCTCGCTTTGCCCTTATTTATACAGGGTAATGAAAGACAAACCTCATTCTAGTCATAACTCAAAATATGTACCAGTGATGTAAATTAGTTTGTGCCTTTTTGCCTATCTTTTGCCAGTTTTTAGGGAATTTTAATTGCTGACTACCAGAAAGACACTATTTTGGTATTTGGTCTTTAGAACTTGGCAGTATATATCCACACTAAATCAAATATGAGGATACCTCTACTTCCTCACTAAACTTTAAATTAAATATGGCATTGGTGGTGGAAATGTTGCACTGGTGAAGGGGGGTGTTCTGTTTATGACTGAAACCCAACTACAATCATGCTTGTAATCATGGTGCTTAAATAAAGATTTTATTAAAAAATTAAATCTAGGATTCTTTGGAATCTATGAAGAGCAGATGTGAAAGGCCAACCTACATGTTTAAGATCTGGAAAGAGAATAGTTCAACCACTTGCCAAAGTTAAAATTTTTTGATGTACTAATGACTCTTGATATCTTTGTTTAACATACCAACAACATACAAAAACCTCATAGAGGCTCACTGAAGTTTGATGGCTAATGTTCTTGTGGTAGCAGTATTATTATCCCTGGTCCATGTATCCCCAGATATCTCTGTATATCATTTACTCAGGCTGAGAATAGGACAAACTGATTATCAACTAATTACTGGTTGAATTTATCTACTCTTTCTCAGTTACTTTTTTATTGTGCTGAACTGAATAAATGCGAGCACATATGTGGGTGAGTTGCTTTTACACATGAGTAAATTTTTCTGATTGAGAAAGACTTTATAGTCTTGACTGGGTCTGTTCTTACTGTAGACAGATTCTATATTTGAAATTAAACAAACACTGTTGTTAACTAGTTTTTGTAATTTGCCATCCAAACATTACAAATTTAATTATGTTTAAATGTATTTCAGCTCAACTAATTATATTAATATTTTAATAGTTAATTTATTTTAAATAATTTTATTTATTGAATTAAAATTATTTACATTGATTTAAGTTTGTCCATTGGGGGAAGATAGATTTTCTGGGAAATAAATAATTGGTGAAATATGCATATTCTGTATATTTATTCTATAATTAAAATGAAAAGACAAATGGCACAATGAAAATAAATATCTGTATACAGCTAAGATTCCTGCTAAGGTTCTACCAAAATAAAATAAAAGTAATTTTAGTCTGGATGTTTTAAAAACTTAGATTTTTATCCTAAATTTTGTATCCATTGAGAAGATATGACTTAGTCTAGTTAAATTAGACTTGAGATTGCACACTTGAATGCAAGTAGATAGCTCTCATCTGATCAATCTGATTCTAGTAAGAATTTTGGAGTGGAGTGCACTTTTTCATTGCTGGTTCATTTTATTGTCTTTCTGGGAAGTGGAGACAGAAAAGAGCAGGGAGATGGCATTTTTATTTAGCATAGTTTCTGTTAGAATTATAAGACCTTTACCTATGTATAAGATTAAAAGGTACAAATAGATTTAAAAAAAAGAAGTCCAAATTTTTATTGGAGTCAAAGATAGACTAATCAATTTTAATGGCATATTTGGACATGGCAAATTTCAACATTTTAATTTTATTCTAGCCCTTTGTCTATCTGCCTAGTTACTTAGTGATTTGTGAAGAATAAGAGAAATGTGAGAGTAAACTTTGCTTCCTCCTGCTCAAATGAATAAGTATGGAATCTCTAAAAAAAAAAGAGATAATGGAAGGAAAGAAAGAAGAAAAGAAAAGGAAGGAAGGAAGAAAGGAAGGAAGGAAAGAAGGAAGGAAAGAAGGAAGGAAGAAATAAAAAGAAAGAAGAAAAAAGAAGGAAGGAAGAAAGAAGAAAGAAAAAGAAAGAAAAAAGAAAGAAGTAAATAAAAAGAAGGAGGAAAGAAAGAATGAAAGAAGAAAGAAAGAGAGAAAGAAAGAAGAAAGAAAAAGAAAGAAATAAAAAAGAAACAAGAAAGGAAGAAGAAAGAAGAAGAAAGAAAGAAAGAAAGAAAGAAAGAAAGAAAGAAAGAAAGAAAGAAAGAAAGAAAGAAAGAAAGAAAGAAAGAAAGAAAGAAAGAAAGAAAGAAAGAAAGAGAGAAAGAAAGAGAGAAAGAAAGAGAGAAAGAAAGAAAGAAAGAAAGAAAGAAAGAAAGAAAGAAAGAAAGAAAGAAAGAAAGAAAGAAAGAAAGAAAGAAAGAAAGAAAGAAAGAAAGAAAGAAAGAAAGAAAGAAAGAAAGAAAGAAAGAAAGAAAGAAAGAAGAAAGGAAGGAAGAAGGAAGGAAGGAAGGAAGGAAGAAAGGAAGGAAGGAAGGAAGGAAGGAAGGAAGGAAGAAAAAAAGGAAGGAAGGAGAGAGGGAGGAGAAGGAGGGAAGAGAGAAAGAAAAAAGAAGGGAAGGAAGAGGAAAGGAAGAGGGGACAGAAAGAATGAGGTAAGGAGGAAGGAACAGGAAGGAAGGAAGGAAGGAAGGAAGGAAGGAAGGAAGGAAGGAAGGAAGGAAGGAAGGAAGGAAGGAAGGAAGGAAGGAAGGAAGGAAGGAAGGAAGGAAGGAAGGTGTGGGCACATTGGTAATGGGCTACCATGTATGTCAAAACCATAGATTCTAAACTGTTATAAAAATATAGCTTACCCTATGCCTGTAATGTTTAAGGAGTTACGTAAGTTTTATGGCTTTAGATTGCCTTGTGTGCTGTTAAGAAATATTATAATGTGCTACAATCTGGGGACTTGAGGGACAAAGTAATTGTACATGGATTCTGCCTTATTTATCTTAATGTTCTTTGGCTGAAATTTCAAAGTTAAGATATCAGCAAGGGGACTTCTGAGAATTATGTTATGGGTGACTGTCCTTCCACAGTAACTTTACCTTGTCCTCTCTCTTTCTTTGCATCTTTGTTCTCATAATGAAAAATAAAAAATTATAAAAAAAGAAAAAAATATAGCTTACCATCAATAAAATAAAATTAGTTATGCATGTAAAAGATATTTCTTTATGCAATAAAATACTTGAACATTTTCATATATATTGTAAGTACATTTGTCATTATGTCTTTAACATGTTATTTAAATTTTTGGTAGCTTATTTTTTCTTTATTATTTCTTTGTTTTCAAAGAGTTTGTCCTATTTTATTATTTAAATTTAGTATTTTGTGATACTCTTTTTATTCTTATTATTTTATTTTTTGCCTCAAAGTCATGCTCCAAATCAACTTTGTGAAATAAACTCAGAAATAAAGAATATAAACTGAATTTTGTTTTCTAAGTATAAGCCAGTTTCTGCAATAACTTGATCAGAAAGTAATTTTCCACTAAATTATTATATCTTCTATATCACAAAAATGTTTTATGTACACTAAATTTTATTTCTACTTATATACTTAAAATTTTTAATATTACAATATTTTAATATGCACTTAAAATGCATACGCATATAAAATGTTAGAGGGATTAAAACTAGTAAAAACGGTTTCAGTAAGTCAATGACATTTTATGTTGATTTTAATTTTGTGTGTGTTAAAAGACGCTTATCATGTGCTCTGTCATTCAGTATACAGTGTGATAAAGGGCAGATTATATATTTCACCATCAAAATAAACTCTCCACAAAGCTAAAATATTTGACCAGCAACAAAGTTTTTAGAATTATGTTCTAGCAAATTCAAGCCCAGGATTGTTATATAAATATAGTGCAAAAATACATTTCTGGTAAGTGATGTGAATAAATGACTAAATAGATGAATGTAAGTAAGTAGACACATAAGATTTTCGTGATTATGTTTCTGGCTAGTATAAAACAATGAGACTCTAATATGTGAATCTACCCTATGGGTCAAAGGTGAACTCTAATCAGAATTTGGGGGAGTCAGTATATAATGAATGAAAGCACATAATGATTTTCTGACTTAGATTTTTGTGCTACAGCTGTGTGTATGAATGAATTTACTAGTTTAAGGAAATTGTTGCAGAATCACATTTCTGTTCAGTGCACAGGTTGTACCAGGTGGTGTTTGAGGAATCATGTGATGTAAGGCATGAAACTGCCTTCTAAGTGAAAAGCATTGTGTTCCAGTTCTTTTAAGGCCACGATTAACCTGATAAATGATATCAGTATTGTGACCTTAGAATATATTTTCACAGCACTTTTGCCTCTTTTGTGAATTGTCTTTCTTTTCATTCACTTTCCCTCCTCCTATTTAGATTTCCTTTTATTTTATTTCAAAAATTCAGCCTAATTAGCTAGAATAAGAAAGGTTTAATAGCCATTCAGTCAGTCATGAAGCTTAAAAAAAAGAAAGCCAGAAAAGAAACTATCAACCGATTAGTCTATCTTTCTCATTATACAGTAGATTAGATATTACTGTTTTGACTTCTCAGTCTCCGGAGAAAGACTTGGCTAAGAAAGACTACAACAAAACATTCATTAGTATGACATATGGCAAAAATAATAGAAGTGGGACCCAACAAATGCATTCAGGTTAAAATCTTGAAGCTGTAATTGTAAGATAATTGCGAAGTCTTATTGTCAAGCAGTTCCAGCATGAGACTAATAGGATGCCAAGGGGAATGTTGATCAGTACTTGAGAGCCTTAATTTATCCCAAATTTTATTCACCAACTTGTTCAATGAATGGGGCTCTTTCTGAAGTTGCTATTCATGCATGAGTTACTGAGCAGAGACACGCTTCCAAGTACTGGCCAAACAGCACTGAGTGAGAAAACTTACTGTGAGTACTCAGATGAGAAAACCCAAGTCACACACTTTGCAGGTTTATTCGGGACGCAGGAACTGTGCTTCACTGCGGAGATTGCATTTCTACTGTGGCAAGACTGATTCATTACAAGTGTGCTAAGTAAGCCATTACACTCATCTTTTGTTTTTTTTTTTTTAATTTCAAATTAGTTTAAAAGAAGTTTTATGTTTACAAGAATAATTTGTAGGCTGGGTCAAAAGCTATAATCTGTATAGATGTTCTTTTATGAGTTGCTCTACAATCACGGATTTGCATCTTCTGCTTCAAAATGCTCATATGCATAATAATATCTCAGGAATATTGACATTTTAAGCATTCAGACTTCTCCAATTAATCTATTTTTAATAGAAAAGTGATATATGCTGTATACCATTCTTATTTAAGTGAATTATGCACTATTTTCTCCCACTAACTGCTTATGTTATGAGTTTATTAATGAACTTTATTTATAGTCCACAGAGAAAACATAAAAGAAATATTACCAACTGCACCAGACAACAGTATGTTCTATTTTAAGTAGTGCAATAATTTCACTAATATCAGAAAGAATGATAAAACCGTTTCTTCCGGAAATGAGATAACTTACACCAGAGTTGCTTAAAACAAAAATTGTATGTAAAAAAGTGAAAAAATGTGTTCGATGTCAGAATGATTAAAGTTTATGGAATACATTTTCACATCTTTTCTCCAAAATGATAATAGCCTTTCATATAAATTATAAATGTTAAGGCAAAAAATATATGTGATCCAATTCAAGATACTTTTTGAAAATTATACATATACTTGCACTAGAATTTAGAAACTATTCCTTCTAAACTCTCAGTTCCATTTACACAAATAATGATATCTAAAGATGATATCCTGAATGGGAATCCTCACCAAATCAAAATATTTATTTAAGGATGTCCATTGGCATTTATTTTTAAACTTTGTATTTTTTTTTACATAAAATTTCTCATGATGGGCTGGAGAGTTAGAGAAAAATTCTAGCCTTGTATATACTGCATTATTCATGAATCATGTATGTTTCCATGAGCACCATCAGCAGTAATCCCTGAACACAGAGCCAGCATTAAATTCTGAGGACTATCTGGTGTGAGTCCTCAAACCAACTAACCAGTAAGCAAACAAAATTCTCATAAAAACTTCTGCTCAAAGTACTCTTGTAATAACTCCCCAGCCCCCAGTAAAAATGATGGAAATTCATTTGGTAATAAAATATTGTTTTAGTTCATTTTTCATGCCCATGGACCCTTCAAACAATTTAAATTTCTTCTGAAACCCATCAAGGACTGTTGAATTTGTTTGTTTGTTTGTTTGTTTTTATCTCACTTCAGTCCTGGAAGTGGGCTCAGATTATTTACTCCTGGCTTTGCACTCAGGGATCACTCCACCAGGACCTAGGGAACTTTTCTGGATGCTAAAACAGCCACATACAAGTCAAACACAATTCCTACAGTATTAGCTCTCTGGACTCTGTTAACATTCTAAAAACTTTGATTATTTTTTATTTTATTTAATTGAGCTAACATGCTTACAATTGTATTAATTTTATGCTTTTGATAAACAAAGTTAATGTATCTTCACCAACCCCGAAGTGCAAGGACCCTCACCATTTTCCTTGTGTCGCTTGGATTCTGCTTTTCTTTCACAAGCCAACTTCCTTCACTACGTACAGTAACCTCGGTTCCATAGTCAAAGACGAAGACTTGTTATCACAGTTATCTTTTTTCTCTTTGTTTCTCTAAATAATATAAATGCATGGAATCCTCTGTTATTTGTCCTTCTTCCACTGACATTTGTTAAACAAAATACTCCAGCTCAACCCAATGTAGCAAAAAGACAGATTTCATTATTTCTTATACCTGTATGGTTTTTTTCTATTGTGTATATATACTACAATTTCTTCATCCATTCATCTGATGTTGGACATTGGATTGTAAAAACGTCTTCAGAGTATTAGAATTTACTCAAAATTCAAACACGCTATACAGCTAATTGTCCACAACCTCTTTCTCTTAGCTTTAGAACTATATTTGAAGAGTTTACTTAGTATTCTGTGTTTTTCTATGAGCTGAATGGTATATTGATTTAAGATAAAATTCCCCCTTGAATAAGAACCCTATCTGCATAAATAAGGGAAGAGCTATGCATGATTTGGGGAGAAGGTGATTAGATTAGTTGCATTCAAGAATACAGTGCGTTAGATGGGAAGATCACTGGAGGTAAGAGGATGTCTGGATGTCTATAGATCATCAGTGTCTTTTGATAATTGAGATTACATGTCATTATATTACATGTTTTTTGGATTTATAGTTCAGATAGAGAAAATTACACTTGAATTCAAGTTAATGAGGGTATATTGAAAAAAATGAGATAGGAATTCTTAGATGAGAATTAAGAAAACATGAGAATTAGTTTTTTTTTTCAATTTTATCTCTCAAATGACTGCAAGAGAAACCAACTTTTAGCTTTTATGTTTGTTTGTTTTATGTTTCTTGTTTCTTTGGCCACACACACACACACTCAGGAGTTACTCCTGACTATGTGCTCAGAAATCGCTCCTGGCTTTGGGGACCATAAGGGACACCTGGGATCAAATTGAGGTCAATCCTGGATCAACCCCGTGAATGGCAAATGTCCTGCCACTCTGCATTTGCTCTACTACAAGTAGACGCTTGAGATGAATTTTAGTAACAAAACATAGAAAAAAAGATATTTTTGTTATCTTTTCTATGATATAAGCACAAATACTGGGTTTCATTTTAGTGAAGCAAGAAGAGAGTACACAGGATTATTCGGAGAAGAAAAAAATAGCAGAGACAAGAGTCAAACAATTAATATGCATGCAGGATAGAATACAGTCTTGAAGAGCAATCCACAAATATGTTTTCTTTGATAGCAAGTTTTCCTTCATTTTTGATCAAAATTCCTTACCCTTATCTTTACTGTAGGATTCACCTTCTATGACTCAAATAAAATGTAAGGAAGAAATAGAAAGTTGCAGCAAGGTCAAAAGTTTTATATCAGGAAAATCTGGGAAACTAGTGTTGAATATTTTCAAACTGTTAACATTTCAATAATCAGTCTTAAAATAGCTTAGATGAAAGAAGTGGAAATGGATTAGAGCACTATACATATCAGCTGGACATATAAGCATCTGCAGCACAAGCAAGATGAATTTCAGATTTGCCATATTGTTTGTGAAGACAACACCAATGAAAATATTTTATTTTACAATATACAGAATTTATAGCACTAAAAATGTTTCTTGAATGTGCCCACAAAAGCTAAGTGAGTAACGCAGTATTTCTACTAACTGTGATACTTCCTCCTCCCTCTGTAGGCACTGGAATGATCTGGGGTGAGTGGAAGTGCTAGCAATAACCTCAAGAGCACTGAGGTGATGCTTTCAATTAAAGAAGATAATTTCTCACGGGTTGTAAAATAATTTTATTTTCCAAAAAGGGCATGGTTAGCCAAATACTTTTGAGGACCGCTGATTAAGGCATTAAGTATTCTATGTATCATAACTCATTAAAGGAAAGTAGAACATCAAACAAGTAAGTTTTAGTGCATTATTTCAGAAAAAATGTTTTTACTTGGAATACTTGATCTACACTATTTTCCACTTCTAAGGTGCATTGTTCATTCATCTGTGTCAAATTTCTTCCCATAAGAACATATCTCTAATAGAATGATGTATATCATTGGGAAACATGGCTCAATTAACTTTTTTAAAAAATGCATTGCAGTTTCATATTTTTATAGTGTATCTGTAGGAGTAATCATATTAGAATTCCTAAAGAAATTAAGACTGAATTTAACTAGATTTCCCCATATCTCACAAATAAACCATGATAGAAAAGGTTCCAAATACAGGATGATTATATCTTAATAGGACTACATACTGAATGTGTTTTTTTTTAATATCAATGCACTTGCTTTTACAAATAAATGACCCGATAATTCTGAATTCCCAATAATACAAAACGCATTTCTAGAGTTAATTTTAGGGTGATCATGTGCACAATCACAAAAGTAATCTAAATTCTATATATTCATACAAATTCTTAATTTTTTTCGACTTCTGAAAATATTAATGTAATATGGTCTGAGATTTTTCTTCCCACATTTTATTTAGACCTTGTCAGAGGCAGTCATTATATTCAGAGGGTCTATCATTCATTAGCCTATAAACAGATCTATTCTCTTTTCTTCCAACTTCATCTTCATCTCTACTAAGTCGCATATAGCCACTGCTTGTAATACTTAATTCACTGACTGCTGTTTTTAATACTTAGAATTTTGCTTTATTCCACATTCAATTATCATCATATACATTTTTCCCAGAGTATATTAATTGTAGTTTTATTTTTATCCAAAAAAGTTCAGTTAAAAATAGAAATTGCCTCTTTTAAACTTGTGTAGAAGAGAGTGAGTGAAGAGAAAGATCAAATGAGAAAGATGGAAAGGATATTAGAGCAATTCATCAAATCAGAGTAAAAATCTAAAGTTCTCTTATTATTTTCATTATTGATTCTCACCATTAACTTGTTGTAATTTCATTGTCTTTCACAATTACACAGCGTGTAACATTTGATGTTCTATTATAATAATAGTTATGTTATCTCAAGATCAAGAAGCAAAAAAGTACCCCTGTGTCTACCAGGAGTCATTTCTGAGCAAAGAGCCAGGAGTAACTCCTGAGCACTGGGTGTGCCCCAAAAAACATAAAAATCAAACAAACAAAAAGAAGCAATAAGTTCATAATATGTATTGGAAGAAAATAAGAAATATATTTGGAGAAATAAACAAATTCTACATCAGAGTATTTCCTGGGCATTAATAACCTTAATTAAAGTACATGCAATAATATTTCTTCTAGAGAAAAACATCGATGTACATATCCTAATTCACCAAGAAGGAAAATTATTAGAGGATCCAATATATTCTAAACTGAGAGTACATTTTTTTTCAATACAGAGGTGCTACTAGATCTAAGAATATTCAAAAACTGGTTTCTGAAGATATTCTGGGCTTCATTCATATTCAATGGTTATGGCAGAGCTGGGAATACTTTGTAAATTATTACTTATGAGCCAAACTGAGTGTAGTATTTGTGAACTTTACTTAAGTCCTAGAATAATATGCAGTCATATGATGGTTAGCTTATAAATGGTTCTGCTTATTTAACATGTTTTATTTTCTTATAGAAATGATGTTAGGTATGGTGGCTAGATTTCAGACCAAGTCAGAATAATCTTCCTCTGACGCCCAAAGATGTTTACACTGTAACTTCTGTTGTCAATGAATATATCATATCACATACCATATTTGCTGGTGTATAAAACGACCAGGCATATAAGACGACCCCCTAATTTTGCAGTTAAAACATAAGTTTAGGCCTATATTCGCTGTATCAGACAGAACGTTCCTGTGCTGCAACTGTATGTACCACAGTGAGCCAATCACAACAAGCAAAGGTCCAAAGGTTATACTGTAATTGACTTCCTCTCTGACTCTGGCCAATCTGAGCAGGCTTTTTACAGTGTACATTCAGGTCCAGAACATTGTCTAATTTGCATGCATCCAAAGCCTGCTTGGATTGGCTGAGTCAGAGAGGCGGTCCGAGCAGCCTTGCAGTGATTGGTGCAGGATCGAGTTGAAAAAAAATTTTTGTGGCAATATTCAGACAATTTTTGTTTAGAGGCATATTGAAACATTTTTCGGGATGTACTCCGTGTATAAGACGACCCCCGATTTTCGGTTGACTTTTTTTTTGTTTCAAAAGTCTTCTTATACGCCGTAAAATACGGTAGTAAAGAGATAAGGATGGAACTAGATTGCTATTCATTTACCTGAAAATGATTATTATCCAGGTTAGTCCACTACAATCAGATGGAGCTTCAAAGTGACAGAGGGGCCATGTGATACAGGAGAGTAAGCCCTAAGTCTAATCAGAGTGGCCTCCCCAAAACCAAAACAAGCAAAAGAAAAAAATTAAAGCACAGTATATATGGTGAACAAATGTTTCACCAATAATGATATCAATCGTTCTTAAGTATAAATAAAGATATTCAGTATTGTAAGTCATCAGGGAAAATCAAATTAAAACCTCATCAAGATGTCACTTTATGATTGCATTCATTGTGTCAGTGCAAATGACACAAGTAATTCTCCAAGATGCGTCAAAAAACTCAAACTTTTATATAATGTCTTGGCCATGCAAAATAATACCTATATTTTAAAGTTTATAATTTTTTTAATTTAAAAATTTATTTTAAATAAATAATTACTAAAACACACAAAAAATAAATGGAAGTGTTAAGAGAAATAGGAAAATAAAGAACTTAATTTAGAAAAAATAAGTGATTTTTTTTACATCCAAAGTAACTAAACAATTAATTCTTTAAAAAAATTTAAAATAAAACCACACTAAGATTAATCCATTTTACTAATGGTACAAGAGAGTTCAAATTTAAATGATAGGAGTAGGAGACTGTCAGAAAACAGAAGACCAGGTAACATGAAGAGAAGTATATTTTTTCCTCAATTATCAAAGAAAAGCAAATAATTACTTTAAAATGCACTTTGAAACTATAAATAACTATACAAATTTATGTCCCCACTTTTAACTTTTTTAATTATCAAAGTTAGTGCTCTGTGTTCAATTTGTACTTTCCTCATCTTCTTTCTCAGCCCTGAACACGTTGTATTCAAAATGTCTGTATACTTGACTTCTACTAGTTTGGAGACTCTTCAGTTCATTTTTGTAATTTTTGTAATTATATTTTTGTAATTCCATTAATAAGGACAGTCTGGCATATTTCTGTTGAGTGATTTATTTGCTAACCATTTCTTTAGGGCTCTTCCATTTTTCATTTGTTTTCTAAATTTTTTCATTAAGATCTAAAAGCATTTTAACATTGACTCATTACTATCCACATAAATAATGTTATTTTTTTCATTAAGATCTAAAAGCATTTTAATATTGACTCATTACTATTCACATAAATAATATTATTTTTTTGCTGCCTCCCAAAACTTTCACTATTACTTTATGTGGAATTTTTCCTTTGGTCAAAAACAGTAAGTATTATAACTGAAACTGCAGTAAAACATTTCATTAAAATCTTCAGTATTAGTCTTTAAAATTCATAGGAATATTGAATAAAACTACAATATTAATATTTATATTAAATTAATATTAATTTATCTGAGTCAAAAAACTCTTTTGCTTCTAAATATTTGAGTAAAAATAATGCTAATAAACAATGTACCTCTGCATGTAGATACCGGTATGAATAGGTATCAATCCATATTGAGATCTTCTCAATCTTGTCTGTGAAGGCACAGAAATAGTTATAAGTAAAGTTCCAGAGTAGGGAGGAAATGGCTGAAGGGGGTCAAAAAATGCAAAGTGGGGCTGGAGAGACAGTACAGTAGGTAAAGTACTTTAAAAATTATTGAAACCATTGTGCATTACAAGTATTTCATAATTGTGTTTCAGGTGTATAGTGACAGTGAATTAGGGCCAGTCTTACCACCAATATTGTCCCCCCACCCCACCCACCCCCGACCAAAGTTCCCAGCATGCATACTTTACTTTCACTCTTAGCCTCCTGCTTTACCAGTGAAACAGTTTTTGTTTTGTTTTGTTTTATCTTTAGATTGTTTAGTGCTTGGGTCTCTTGATTTCTTTTATTGTTGTTGAATGTGCTTTGGGTTTTTAGTTCTAACTCTCTTTTCTTTTCACCCAAAGCACCTGAGACTACTTCACTCCTGGGCCCCATCCACTTTTTTTTTTCTTTTATCAATTTGTAGAAGGATGTAGAAATATGAGGTAAAACAAAGTATTTCATGTTCCTAGATTATAAGAAAAAGGAGGGAGCCCTTATCAGGAAATATAATTAAAATTAAATTTAAAAAAGGTGTGTGTGTGTGTGTATTAAATTTTTTTTCTTGCATAGCATAGGTCAGCAAATGTTGGGAAAATTAAAAAGGAAATACCCTTCCCCCCAAAAAAATAAAACAGGATGTATCTATCCACGAAGCATATTGTCATAAGACTGACTACAGGCTCTGGGCATATTGATTGCCTCAGATCTCACATATTCTTAAGATACACACTTTTATTAATCTCACAGTCTTCAGCTACTCATACATCTGTCAACCAAGAAAAGGGAGTTCAGTACAGTCAATTAAATGGAATAAATACATATTAGTAAGTTTAGATATAAAAACTTAAAACCAAGTATTTCTTTCTTGTTTTCTTTTTAATCACACCAGTAATGCTCAGAGCCTACTAATGTCTCTGTGCTCAGGGATCACTTCTACTGGGTCTCAGGGGACCATTTGGTGTGCTGGGTACCGCCACTTGTAAGCAAACACCCTGGCCACTATACTATCTCTGTATTCCTTTTTTTTTTTTTTTTAATTTTTATTGTGACCAAAGTGCATTACAAATCTTTCACTGCATCATTTATGGTACATAGTGACAATGAATGAGGGGTATTCCCACCACCAGTGCTGTCCTCCCTCTGTCCCTATTCCCAGCATGCATCCCACATCTCCCTCCTCTACCTCCCAATATGCCAGTGCAACTGGTCTCCACTTTACAGTTTGTTGTAGATTGAGCATCCATTCCACCGTCATTGGAGATAAAAAGGATAAGAAAAAGGGGAGAAAAAAATTTGGTGACAACTACCAAAAAAAGAAAGGAGAAAAGAAAAAAAAGAAAGAAAAAGGAAGAAAAAAGAAAAAATGGACCTGGCAAATAAAAATAAAAATAAATCTCTAAATAATAAACACAAGTGTGAAAAAGAGAAAAGTGGAAGAACAAAGAGAAGAAAAATAAAGTCAAAAACTAACAAATCAAAACAAAACAAGAAAAAGTATGGGTGCCGGAGTGGTAGGGTTTGGCGTTCCCCCACTTTTTTTTTTGCATAGGCACAGTAAGCATTGAAGAAGAAAGGGAATTCCTGTGGCCTAAGAGATTCAGGGTTTCTCCATCCTTGAAACATACCATCATGGGATCAACTCCTGGCTCCATATATACTCATTACCCCATCCCAAAGGCTTTTTTGTGATGCCAGGAAAGTTTCCTCTAGGTTGTGTGTGAGAAAATCAAGCCACTGTAGCTAGCGATTTTGGTATTTGTGCAGGTTATAGGCCAGGGTCTAGGATAGAGTCTCTAGGTTCCAGAGGTTCCTATCCATCGTTGTTGTGGTGTTCAGTCTTCTGTAACACTTGCTCCCTGTTTCGTGAAGTCCCTAAGCTGTGTGTTCCTTATTTTTAAATGGCTTTGTTAAATATAAATTTATCTCATTAAAATCAACACTTTCAGGACTGAAAAAAAATACAAAAAGCAAAAATCAAATACAAAAACCACCCATTTCAATTATACAATTTGATTATTTTTATACTTTATTCACTGGCACAACTACCATCATTTTCACGTGCATAACATTTTAATCTCTTTATTTAAATAACTTGAGACCATTTACTTTTAATACTCACACCAACTCATTCTTTGAAAAACATGGACATTTCATATAGAATCAGTCATACTCAATGTCTTCTCTATGTCCAACTTCATTAATTTAGGTTCATCAATGATGGAGGTTGCATAAATAGTTCATAACTTTTCACTGCTAACTAGTATTCCATCAGAATAGGTCACCTTTTGTCTATGCCTTCATTAGTTAATGATAGTAGCTCTCCACCTCCTTATCTGGGCTATTTTAAACAATGCTGATAAAATTTACAGGTAATTCCCTTTGTGAACATGTGAACATACATTCTTTATACTCAGATTCTATTTTTTATTATTATTATTTTTATTTTTAGGTCACACCCAGCAGCCCTCAGTGGTTATTCCTGGCTCTATGCTCAGAAATCGTTCCTGGCAGGCTCAGAGGACCATATGAAATGCCAGGATTTGAACAATTGACCTTCTGAATGCAAGGCAAATGCCTTACCTCCATGCTATCTTTCCGGCCCATATACTCAGATTCTTATGAATGAAATTGCTGAGTCTTTTGATATTTTATGCTTAATTTTTTAAGAACTGAACCAGCTCTTGGTCTCATTAATTCTTTGTATTGTTTTTTTTTGTTTGTTTATAATTTGTTGATTTCTGCTCTGGTTTTTTATCATTTCTTTCTTCTGCTTGTGTTTGGGTTCCTTTGCTATTGGTTTTCCAGAAATTTAAGGTATCTATCCCTTTAGGTTGATTTATAGGCCTGTATTGCTATGAGTTTCTTTTCTCTTCTTCTTTTTTTTTTTTTTTTGGTGTGGGGGGAGCAGAACACATCTGGCAGCTCTCAGGGGTTACTTCTGGTTCTGCACTCAGAAATAGCTCCTGGCAGGTACAGGGGACCATATGGGATGCCGGGAATCAAACTATCCTCCACACTGGATCTGCTGCGTGCAAGGCAAAAGCCCTACTGCTTTGCTATCGCTCCAGCCCCTGCTATGAGTTTTTTTTTTAATAATTACTGCTTTTGCCTTGTCCCATAAATTTTGCCAATTTGTTTCTTCATTGTAATTTGTCTCAAGGAATAATTTTATTTCTTCCTTAATTTCCTCTTTGATCCAGCTGTTGTTGACCAGCATGTTGTTTAGTCTCCATGTGTTAGATTTTTTCCATATTGACCTGGAACAAAGTACAGATCCAGTTACTGAACATTCTTTTTGTCATACAATTACATTGCTTATTTTGACCTTTCATCCAAAAGTATTTAACCTCTAAAATTTAAATAAATTTAAGTAATAAAGAGATTATATAAGTTATGTTATATAAGATCATATAAGTTAGGGGGTTGTCTTCAGGTCACTTTGATCTTTTAACCAGTGAGTGGGGTTTAAGAAAAATGAAAAAAAAAATTAAAAATACATAAGACATATGCGAATACTTGCAACTATGTGTCTGTGTTTTGTGTATTTGTGACTTCTAGAAAGTGAAAGAACTGCGGAGTAGGAACTTCGTGAGGGAGATAATAGTTTAATTGAACTTGGAAGAATCAACAATAGCAGCCAAAAGATAAATCCAATGCATATTCACAAAATTGAATTAAAAATATTTTGTCTTACCATTTCTCCCTGAAAAGGCACACTAAAAAAGGGGGAAATCTTACATATTAAAAAGAGCTCTTATCTACTAGAGATAGGAACTCATAGTTGTTTACAATACAGGGATATTTCCTACTTCGAAAATATGTCATGTGGAATTCAACTTAGACCTCAGGTGATTAAATACCATTCATCCAGCCTTGAACCCTGGATCCCAGACACAGAAACGGCACAGTTCTCCATGACAGCTGCCGGAAACAAACCCCATCCGGGACAGCCTTAATACTGTGGGGTCACCAACAAGTGCCAGCTCTAAATAGGATATCCTGACAACGAGGAAAATGGGAACAACTTGACCTAAGAGCAGGTTATCCTACCTTACCAGCTAACAATAAGACAAAATCAGAAGACCTGTCACCCTTTGGTAGGTCCAAAAGCCAAGATCGCGATTTACAGATGACTGGCTGCTAGAAACATGACCAGACGGTATACATCTTGGGACCAATAAAAAAAGCCCTAGTCTAGGGTTTGAACTACGACCTGCACAATAACCATGATCCCCAGTACCAAAGGTCTAGCAGAGACAATTGTAACAGAATGTGACTTCTGGAAGCACAAAGAAAGACGCTATCCTAGATGCCATCCTAGGTACAGTGCAAAGACCAAGACCACCAACCACAGAAGATGGATTAAAATGACACTGAGGGAACAGAACTTCTAGAACCACAAAGACTGACTTCATCATAAGTCCCACCCCTGGATCTGTGCAGATACTGAGATCTCTAGACACAGAGGTCTGATTGTATCACCCAGGACAGAACAGAAATCTTCCAAACACCACAAAGGCACCACTGGGAGAGTAAATGATCCTGAACAGAGTCTATAGTTAATCCCATGACAATATACTCCAAGGATGGAGAAACCCCATATCTCTTAGGCCAAGTGAATACCTTTTCAAATGACCCCAATATTTACTGTGCCAGGGCAGGAGGGAAAAAACAAAAAAACAAAAAGCACAAAACATTGTTTATTTTTTATATATTATTTTTTATCTTCATTTATTATTATTATTATTATTTTTATTTACCTACCTATTTTTGGTTGATATCTCTGTTTGGGTGTGGTTATTGAAGCTTTTGTCCCCAGTTATACCTATTTTTTTTCTCTTCTTTTTTTTTCTTTCTTTATGTGCTATGCCATGTTTCTTATCTTAAGACCATGACTTTTTTTTGTTTTTGTTTTTGTTTTTTGAGGTGCTTATTGTTATTGTTGGAGTCCTCATTGGATATTGGACACTTCTTTTTGTACTGGTGGAGTGTTTCATCTTCTTTTTCTCCTTCATCTCTCAAATAGATGATGAGAGCCTCTAGAAGGATTCTGCCCACTTTCGGAGTATTAGACTTTTACCCCAGTTTATTACTTTTCTCTTCTTCAAACAAAATCACGCAAATTGAACCAGCTAGTCCTGCCTCCCAATTAGAGGGGGAAATAAGGGAGGCACCAAAACCAAACAGGTGCAAGACTACTATGTAGTAGGATAGGTACATAGGGGACCACATATTCTAGCAGCCCTGGTGGTGAGGGAAGAGGATATGGGAGGTAGGACAAAAACGGAGGTGAAGGGAGGACAATTTGGTGATGGGAATCCCCCCTGATTTTATGTAAATATTTACCTAAAATATTATTGTCAACAATATGTAAGCCACTATGATCAAAATAAAAAATTATATTTTAAAATATTTTGTCTTATTTTTAAAAAACATGTGAATTGTAATCTCTAAATTTTCCATATCTAATTCCAATGTATACTACACTTAATAATTAAAACTACACTTAAGAATTTTTTTTGACAAATATACTGAGACTTCCTTGGACTTTTACTAAATATAAATTTCCCCATTTGCCCTCTTTGTCTTTCTTTAATTTGTTTATTCATTTTTAATTTGGATACTGTTATTTACTTACCTTTGATTTCTAAGAGTAGGGGAATGTTCTTGAACACCTTTGACAATGCTTATTCTATGGGCATTTTTCTGGTTATTTAATTGTTTATTTTAAATCTCAATTTTCTTTAGAGGCCTTCTGTGGATTGCTTTTCCCATATTATAGGCTTCAACGCTGGATATATATTTAATAATGTACTAAATGGAACATTATTTTCCTGAAATTTTCCTAAGCCATCAAATCCTTTAGCATTCCTCAGGGTCACACTTGGTTTTCCTACCTTCTGCTGTCTCTTTTCTAATAGGGCACCGTAAAATACAAGCTGCAAACTATTTACTCCCAACAATGATTAAAAATGTATTGCAATCTCCTAGATTTCTCCCACCATCCTCTCCACTACAGATATTACCAGTCAAGTCTATCAATGTGACTGGGTGATTTCCTAATTCCCTGTTATTTGGGGTGCAAATATTGTTGATATTAACATATTTATGGTTTTGAATGAACACTCTGAATATGCATGATCATTTTATCCACAGAAACACTATAAAAGATACAGACATCATTAGACACGGAAACTGAGGCTTAGAAAGACTAAGTACCATGCATTCTTATACTTCTTGGAAACATGCCTATTTTATCTCTGGTCATGCAACTTGAAAAACTCATTCTTCTCACATAGATATTAACAAATATATCAAAAGAACAAAACAGCTCTCTAGCTCTGCTTTGGGAAAAAAAAAAAACTGCTGCTCACTGAAGGCTGGAAATGACTGAAAGAATAGCCTACATAGAGCAGTCACAGAGATGGTGCAAATGAGAACCTTCTAAGAGAGCATTCATTTCTAAGAATGGACTCAAATGATTGTCACATGCTAAGACCAGGAGAAGAAGTAGAAAACAAGTATTTGAATGGCCGTGAATGGCAGGAATAAGTTTTGAATGAGAAAATGGAGAACAAAATCTAGCAGAAAGACAAAAGACTACTTTTTCTGTTTTGTTTCTATGTTAAAGCAAAGATGTCATGTATTCTCCAGAATAAGGAATATGTTTTGGTATATAAATAAGCATATCACTGTGCAGGTATGATACATTTTACCCTTTGTTCCATTTTTCCATTTGTGTAGGCATCAAGTGTCATATGGAAATTAATTTTGGTTCTTCTAAAAGATCTCCAATTTCAATTTTAAACAAAAATTTGTTCATATTATAGAGCAGTTTCAGCACTCCAAATACATAGCATTACCCTGTTTCATATTGAAAAGATATTGAGTTATCTCTTACCTGGCTTGGTTCATTTATAATTAGTTGAACCAGTTGGAGTCAGTATCTAAACAAAAACAATAGAGAATTTGGTTTGAATGCTGTAAATCAGTTTAGAGTAAACTTCAAACACTTCAGCATAGTTTAAATTGATTGGCATAACCCTCAAACATTAAAAAACCTAGATTTGATGTTTCTTTAAATCGAGACAAGCATTCTACTTCTCTCAATATTTTCATGAAAGTTGTTAGTGTAGTTATTTCTCTAACTTCAATCAACCCTCTTTGTGGTGAGATTCATACTTCTCTTGAGATGTGTACTTTCCTAGTTTCATACTGGGTTGTGTATCAGTATTCTCTTCTTCTTTGAAGAAGCCCACACTTTATCATGAGCATATTACTTGTTCCTTTCTCTCTTTCTTAAAACCCCCTCCTCAGTACCTCTAAATAAAATTAGTTTTTATCTCAAACTCAAAAAATTTTGTCATGTTGTATATGTGTCAGTCCACTCTTAATGATATTAAGGTTTTGGGGCCGGGCGGTGGCGCTAAAGGTAAGGTGCGCCTGCCATGCCTGCGCTAGCCTTGGACGGACCGCGGTTCGATCCCCCGGCGTCCCATATGGTCCCCCAAGAAGCCAGGAGCAACTTCTGAGCGCATAGCCAGGAGTAACCCCTGAGCGTTACTGGGTGTGGCCCAAAAACCAAAAAAAAATGATATTAAGGTTTTATATAAACTTCTTTGTCACTAGTTATTTTAATACCTCCTGCATCTTCTCCAAAACTTTCAACTTCCTTAGCTTTTAAAACTACAGTGTGATGAGTAATCTGGAAAGGAATCTTCTAATTTTGGAGTCCCACATAGTTGTCCTTCATGTGCAAGCACGGGTGTCTGTACACTGCCTGCAACCGATGATTTCTTTGAGCATCATGTTCTGAATTCACTTTGGGAATCCTTTTCTGATGTAAAAATTGTTTCATGAATAAGCACATGCTTGAGTTAGAAACAATCAGAATTTAGGCTGGATGGAAAGGTGTTCTTTTATACTCTTGATTTGAACGTGGAGGAATATGATTAGAGTTTCTCCCCAAAAGGAAAACATTGATAAGAAAAACAAAACAGAGATGAAGAAAAAAATTATCCTTGGACCAAATCTTTTTATTATAATAGTCAATAATTGTATTTTATCTTCTTCATCCTAAAAGTGAACTACCATCAAATTTTTTGCCCTTCACTTCCTTCAGTTTACAAGTAATTTGTTCCATTTTATTCTTCCATAATGAGAACAATATGTAGAATATGGTATGCAAATAAGCTTATATGACTACCCTTTAAAATTTTGTGCTTTCTCATTTATTTAGAAATATTGGAAAATTAGAATGACTTCACTATAAGAAATGGGAGGCCTTATCTTTTCTGTTTTTTAATTTATATATATATAAAATCTGTCACCAGTGCAACATTCCCGTGACCAGTATCCCAAGTGTCCTTCCTCCCCACCCCACAAAGGCCTGTACACTAGACAGGTTTCTACTTCCCTCATTCAGTCACATTTTGTTATGATAGTTCTCAGTGTAATTTTTTCTGTGACTGCACTAAACGATCCCTGTGGTGATATATATATATATATATAGATAGATAGATAGATAGATAGATAGATAGATAGATAGATAGATAGATAGATAGATAGATAGATAGATAGATAGATAGATAGATAGATAGATATTTGTAAGAATATATAGCTTTTAATTAGTGGAGTTTGAATAAACATCTGGATAGATGTCACATTTTTCCCAAATGGGCCTACATGGGCAAAAAAGAGCCTATTATTAGTTTTGCCACTATTCCTGATTCATACGTGCTTTTAAACTACAGTCCAGGGAATATGTCTGTTATAAAAGCATTCTTTCAATCAGTCTTACTGCTTGGCTAGCAGATATTCAAATATTAGAGTTAACATACTTTCTACTTGTTTCTTATGATAGTAATGTTCCATTGGATGACTATAGTAAAAAAAGAAGAAAAGAATATTTATTCACAAGTTTTCCTTTATACTTCATAAATATTATTTATACTATCTAGATCCTTCTTTCATTTCATAGCATTAAGAAAATCACTGGCTTATGGCAAAGAGAAAGAGATAGAGCTAGAGAGACACACAGAGAGAGAATAAATAAGGGAGAAGATATTAGCAAATGCCCGAGAAAGTCTCTTGGGAAAGAGAAGTTGTTCTCAAGCTGGTCTTATTGGAATACTGGCTCTTTTAATTATTGGCTGATTCCATTAGGTTTTAGATTTGACTTCTCTGAACTGCCTCATTCTTTTTAATATCAAGTGTCTACAGTAATACATACCTCTAACGACATTTAGAAAAAATATAATATAAATATATAATACACCTCTTGTAGAGTTTTGATTTTTTTAAAATATAAATTACTTTATTTTATTTTATCTTTTGTTTTTCAGCCACACCAGTTCGATGCTCAGGGTTACTCCTGGCTAAGTGCTCAGAAATCTCCCCTGGCTTGGGGGGATCATATGGGACGCCAGGGGATTGAATCGTGGTCCTTCCTTGGCTAGTGCTTGCAAGGCAGACACCTAACCTCTAGCGCCACCTCGCCGACCCCATAAATTACTTTATTTAAAGACCATGTATCACAGAGTTAATATGGTTGATCATAATACATTTGTTTCCAGGTAAGTGGGAGCAAAAATTTTTAATAAAAAATGAAAAGAATACAGGCCACAGAAATTTTATGAAAATTATTGTATCTTTAAATGAGGTCATTAAGATATTGTCAGAAGGTTTAGAAACACTTATTGCTAGTTGTATTACTTTCTTTGTTTCAGAACATTAGGTGTTTTTAGATACATATTGGAGTCTAAATCAGTGTGTTCCTAGAGGATGACATTATTTAGAAAAATATTGGAGTTGCCAAACAGTATAGGAATTCCAAGCACTATGGTTGATCCTGTAAATTTTGGAGAGTATATTCTCAATTTCCAGGGTCTCCTGAAGTACAAGGAGGCAGGTAATGTCCTGGTGAAGTCAGCCCAAATACCTGCATACGTAGAGTTCTGGTCAGATTGGTGTGTCTCTACAGAGAGCAGCAGGTGAGTGATGAAGCAAGGCCATTGGCAAAGCAGTGATAGTTGGTGATGGGTGTAGTAGGCATGATTTTGGCAGGGTAGGACTTGGCCAGTCATCTCCTCCAAATATTGTTACTTTTCAGATTTGTGGACAATGTACTCAAAATTTTTGCTGTTTAGTTTACAAATCTTCTGTGAACAGAGTAGGTCTATGAAGCTGGCTGAATACAGATATCAAGCTTATTTTTAGAACTAAATTATTATGTTCTTTTTCTTCTTTTTGATAAAGAAGAGAAGCAAGCATTTTTTGAGAGAAAAAACTCTATCATTTCAAGACCTCTAATCTAATCAGTAAAACACTTTTTCTAGATTAAGTATACTCAAGTTAATGAATGTATGGATTAGCAAGTATTTATTGGGCTTTAGTCTAGCATAATTCCCATATCCTAGATTTTTAACTTTAATTAGAAGAATGGAAAGATCTAGTTCCTACTTAGCTCTGTTTATGATATAATTTGAATGATGGAATTTGCATGAAAATGGAATACAATTATGGGTAGAAGATATACAGTATATTGTAATGATATGGTTATTTGGAAGTAATATAAACAGATCTGATGTTTCTATTACTAGACATTTGTGTTATTCTATCAATGGGAAAAAGTATTTATGGGTTATATTCTATGATATTCTTCAATGTTAGAAAATCTGCATATATTACCTATTGTCAATCCTGTAATTTTATGCATTTTGATTTAAACCATATTTAAAGATAAGAAAGACAAGTATTGAAGAAAATAGAAAATCTCCAGAAAGGTCACATGATCAACAAAAATACATCTGAGGTTGTAAATCTAGTTACTTCCCTCCCACACACACATATGCCTGTCTTTTATAGTCACCCTAACTCCTATATCTAATACTTTTCCTTTTGCCACCATCACTGCAGGGAATAGTTATTTTATATCATGGATGTTTGGACTACTCTGTGTGCTTTTGAAGATTCGAATGAGTCTTTGTCAGCAACAGAGCTTCCCAGTAACTTGTGTTGAAAGATACAATGACAAACTAATTTTTCTATACTTCCAATTTTTGAGAAAGCAACTGACTTCCAAGGCTAATAAGTTGAAGCCCACTTAACCTAAATAGGGCCAAACTATAGTATTAAAGAAAAGAGTTAGTAATTTATGCAATGATATTTTATTTAATACTTCCTTTTACTTTTGTCTGTATTGAAAACAAAGACAATTCTTAAAATCTGGCTGTATTGTTCATTGCTTCCTCAAAGGTCTCAATTTGCTAAATTTTGTTTTATTTTTGTTGTTGTTGTTATTTTTTTTCGGGCCACACCTATTTGGTGCTCAGGGGTTACTCCTGGCTAAGCACTCAGAAATTGCCCCTGGCTTGGGTGGACCATATGGAACGCCAGGGGATGGAACTACCATCCTTCCTTGGCTAGCATTTGCAAGGCAGACACCTTACCTCTAGTGCCACCTCACAGGCCCCTCAATTTGCTAAATCTTAAGAAACCAATTATTCATCTAATATTCAGCTATCTATGGTGACTTCCTCATTCCCATTTCTCCACCATTATCTTAACCTTCTCTACCCTTAGTTCTATCTCTAAGTTTATCGAGTTCTTTTAATGTTTAAATCCATCAGAACCACATATATGTAATCTGTAGAGAAATTTATTTCTACCTTATCACTATTTTTTAGTTTGTTGAAATAAATTCTCCAAATAGGGTTAAAGAGTTAATACAGGTTTTAAAGAGCTTGCTTTGCATGCGGTCAATCTCACTTTAATTTCTAGCATTGCATGACTCCTCCAAGTACCACCAGGAGTGATACCTGACTATATAACTGGGGGTAGTTCTTCATGCTGCAGAGTGTGGCCCCAAAACAAACAAGCAAAAAACAGTCTTAACAGGTCACAGCTTCATCTCTCAGCTAAACTATCACTCTGAGAATTGTCCTTCAACTTTACAATAGATATATATTATGCTTCTATAATTCCACATTCTTTTCCTTCATGAAATTTAGGGTAATTTACAATGATTTTCATGTGCAACACATAAGTATACTCACTACCATAGCAGCTTGCTTAGCTTTGTTCACCTTTTGATTGTTTTGTTTTGTGACAGATTATCATTAACACTCAAGATTACCATCATAGATTCCTAAAAATCATTTATGGAAAAAAGAAGAATATTCTTCTTTTGCATTCCTGATCATTCCTTTCACATGGATGAACGATGAACACATAAAAATGAGGTAGATATTTTAGTGATGGACATAAAAAGAATTAATATAAGATTGTTGGAGAGGTAACAGCTCATTAGGACAATTATATCAGAATTTCAGTTTCAAGAGAATATAGGCCACTGAAAATATTCTTCAGGTGGACAGTAATCCATTCTGAGCTGTCATTTGAACTTTCTACCTCCAGAATCCCAGTATATGTCTAATTGGATTTCAGTAAACTGCTATATGAAAGAAGCTAATGAATGGGCCAAGTGGCAAACATCCCCTTTCAACAAAACTCACAGTTAACAATAAACAACCATCTTTTTATCAGTAGAGACCCATTTTGGAAGTAGCACATGAATTCTGTGAATTCATATATTCACCTGAAGGCAGGGAGGTACATCTGAAATTTTGGTCACAAAACTGTCCAAACATGGACAAAGGAATGGTAACTTGTTCTACTTATTATTATTCTTTGCTTTATTTTTAATAGAACACATATACAAAGGAATTATTTTCCATTATAAGATTCCAATGAATGTTTTTGACTAAGACACTCACCTTGTTAGGATAGATTTCTTTGATGATTTTTATTTTAAAACATGTTGATTTTCTAATGAGCTTCTAAATGCTCTTGCCTACTTAGTCCTCCTACTTTTTTATTTTTTTTGGTTGTTGTTTTATTCTTTTTTTGTTTTTGCTGCCATACCTGGCAACATCCAGGAGTTACTCCTAGTTCTGTACTCAGAAATCACTTCTGGCAGATTCTGGGAACCATATGCCAAGGATCGAACCTGGATCAGTTGCATGTAAGGCAACATTCACTGTGCTATCACTCCAACCTTACCTCCTCATATTTCAGAAACCTCATTATATGGTGGTGGGATAAGGTTTATATCTGAAAACGTCTGGACCTTTTCTCATAGCTCTTCCCAGACGGATCACTTTTGGTGGGGCTGAGGATACCATATAGGGTGCCAGGGATTGAATCTAGGTCCACAGTATGCAAGGCAAACACCCAATCCTCTGTGTACTATTACTCTGGCCCCCAACCTCAGTATTATTAAATGTTTTTTATTTGCTCATGTTTTATATAAACCTTATGAGAAAAAAATTGTTAATAAAATGGAGTTTTTCCATTTTAAAAATATTTTCATAACATTCTTGATTCTCAACATAACTTAGTTTTACAGTGGACAAAACCACCATCAGTTTTCATCAGATTTACTATAAAAATCCCTAGATAATCTGCCCTTTCTATCATTAGTTTCAGGACTGCACACAATTAAAATATTAGAAGGAGGGCCTATAATTCCACTACTCAGATTATGCTAGTAACTCTTTTCTCATCTATTTATTTATTTTGGTTTCTGGGTCACATCCGGATGTGCTCCGGTGTTATTCCTGGCTCTATGCTCAGAAATCACCCCTGGAAATCACAGGGGACCATATGGATGCTAGGATTCGGGATTCAAACCACTGACCTTCTGCATAAAAGGCAAACACCTTACCTCCATACTATCTCTCCAGCCCCCCCTTTTACAAAATAAATCAAAATTTCTTATAGAAGTTTACAAGATTTGCTTCCTTACTCTCTTTTTACTTCAATTTATACAACATCCCTTTTGTCCCACTGTTAGCTGTACTGAACTTTCTTGTTGGATGAATCATTTCCATTTTCAGAAATTTTATGAAGTCAATCCTTCTGCCTGGTATTTTTTTCTCCCACAATATCTCAAAGGCTAACCACTTATCTTTAAGTATTTGCTTTGCTATCACCAGTAGAGAAACCTTACTATCTTGCAGTCTAAAAACAATCAACTTCTGAGTAATTTTTATCAAAAGGTATATATATTCATATAGTGTATATTATGTATTACCTTGTCCACAATACACCACACTTAAGGAAGTTGAGATTTTTTAAACCACTTTCCCATATTTTATCACTTAAATAATCGATTAGTTCTAGATATGCTATAAATATGTATAAAAATGTGGAATGGGCTGTTTCTTTTAAAGATAATTTCTCCTGAATGAAGAAGAATTTTTCTAGAGTGAAGGTGGTTAAAATGTATAAGCAAAGGAATTATGTCTGTCTCATGTTTTTATATCTTCTCTCTCATACACAAAAGTACATAAAGATAAACATGATAGGCACAAAAATGAAAAAATTGTAAAACTTTTTAAATATAATCTAAAAAAGATTTAAAGATATAAAAGTTTGGGTTACAAGCTGAAATAGCAAGAAAAAATCAATTGAAATTGATATTTCTTTTTTTTTTTTTTGGTTTTTCAGGCCACACCCACTTGATGCTCAGGGGTTACTCCTGGCTAAGCACTCAGAAATTGTCCCTGGCTTGAGGGGACCATATGGGAAGCCTGGGGACCATATGGGATGCCAGCGGTCCTTCCTTGGCTAACGCTTGTAAGACAGACACCTTACCTCTAGCGCCACCTCGCCAGCCCCGAAGTTGATATTTCTGATGAAATAAGAAGTATTAAAAGTAGCCACTTGAATTTTTGCACACAACATACTTCATTATTTATTCTCAATTTCCTTGCACAAAAAATAAAATTCAAATAATACCCAAACAATCGTCCTACTGGAGAATATTTTTGTTTTTGAATATGCTTTTAACAGAAAGAAACAAGACCACCAATTTGCATCAAACGAGAGTATCATTCTGTATACTAAAAACCTCATTTCAATTATATTTTCAGAACTAATATTGTATCATGATTTTCAAGTGAATAATAGAGAGATTTTAATGGTACATTTAAATAGTTTTCCTTCAAACTCCTCCACTATGATTTTTCCATCAAAAAAAATACCACAGGCTTGGCATTTCTAGAAGGTTATAAATTATTATTGAACCAACTACTTTGTCATCATCGGTCCTTTATTTGCAATGGTGCCTCAAACATGACAAAGGTGATGAATCACATGTGTCTCTACATCTGAAAATATTTTGTCTAAAACCTACTTAGTACAATTAACCTACAAGACAAATAGAAACATTTTCAGGACAGATATCTACTGATGTGGGTTACACATTCAGATTTTAAGGTTGGAAATGTATTTAGAATCTGAGTATAGTCTCTGATGAGGTGGCATAAAATGGTATCTTGGGCTTTGTGGTATCCTGGGATTTGTGGACTTCAGAACAAAAACAGAGCCCTAGGAGCTGGAAAGTCAGGGATATACTGTCATTTGAAAAGAAAAAGAGGTTTATTTATGTAATATCTTTCATTATCTCTCACTGCCACCTTCCCTCTGTTTCTTTGCCCCTTCTCAACTATAAGGATGAGTTAGTAACTGTGTTAAATACCCAAATAGTTTTGCTCACATTCAGCAGTTGCTGTCCTTGTGAATGTGTGGGTTACATAGAAAAGTCTTCCAATAGCTTTGTGCTCTTATTCCACATTTGAAGACTATTTGAGTTCCATATCAAGAAATTTTCCCCCACTGGCTGCCTTTTGGATTCAGAAATTGGTTTCCAACTTTAAATATTATTTATCATTTTTTATCACAGAAATTTTCATTAAAGGAGAGAGAGAGAGAGAGAGAGAGAGAGAGAGAGAGAGAGAGAGAGAGAGAGAGAGAGAGAGAGTGTGTGATTCAGCAGCTAGATTGTCCAATATATTGGTAACCTGGTCCTTACGAAACAAGGAGCAATATACAATTAATTTAAGTTGTTTAAAAGAAAGAATGTCTGCTTTACTTGAACTGAAAGAGGACAGAAAAATTCATTGGGGGAGATGTGAGCCACTTTATGGACAAGACTTTTACTCTTAGATTCCACTTTACTTTCTATCTTATCCAAGAGTATAAGAATTTTAGCTAGAATGATCCACCCTCTACAATTGCCATTCTTTGCTAACCTTTCATAAGACACTTGAGACTTGGTAAGTAAGAATCCCAACATATTTTTTTAAGTTGTTCATTTTTTATTAAATACATTTTTTATTTAAGTAACATGATCATATTTGGGTTACAGTCATAACCAGAACACCCCCCTTCACCAGTGCAACATTACCCCTCCCCCTTCCTATCCCCTACCTGTATTCGAGACAGGCATTCTACTACAGTAAGTTCTATTTTTTTTCTTTAAAGGATAAGAGTAAAAAAAATATAGTAAAGGTGTGATAGTGGCAATCACCAATGTTTGCATAGGTCCAGAAAAATGGAGAAAATGGAAAAAAAGTCCTTGACTTGATTACAAAAAGGCCTCACCCCAGAAGTTTATTGGCATAAGACAGACTCTGGGTTCCAGGCATACCAGTCTATCCAACTCCAGTCATTCTGAAGGTCCCGGTGAAGCTTTTGCACACTTTAGCTATAGGTGGTATCAGACTTTTATATTTAAAGACTCTGGATTCTGTGCATTTCTTTCTTCGATGTCAGGCTGATGTGGAGCATCCTCTAGTTTCAGCATATCATTAAATGCAGAGCGATCTGCCCTGCATGGAGATTGTTGCATAGTCGCCTTGGTGTTGGGATTACTCTTTGGAGTAAGTCAATGCCAAAGCAGTGGTAGGTCTTCTCTGGTAGAGGCTTGAATCCTGGGAGTGTTAATGACAATTTTGGTTGTTTCCATAGTTCAGGTGTGTGTGGGCGATGCCCATTCTTCTGAGGCCTGAGCCAAATCATTATGCCAATGTTCAGGGTAAAAGGCCTAATTGCATTACCAAATTTGTGTTCCCATCTCTATTAGATAAAAACTTGTTTGCATATGTATTATTTTCCCATTTTAATGTGCCTATGCAAAAGAGAAGCAATGCCACAAGATATTGTTGGTGCATCTGGGGGCCAACGAATAAAGTCTAACATTTCCCGTAACTTGGTATAAACGTGAAATCTATACAGAGTTACTCTTCTACCAGTATTGCTTATAAAACATCTCACAGAGGGAAAATCAAACAATCAAATAACTAATCTAGTGGGCAAAATTGTCACTATATGAGGATATTTGAAAAGAGTTATAGATGTAAGGGAATACATCTGAGATATACAAAAGAGATGCATGTGACCCTTTTATGTTTTAAACAGAATAAAAAAGAAAACAAGGGTATTTGAAGACAACAGGTGATAGTTGAGTTTGAGACATGTTTTGCAGCATTACAGAACCCTATATTGTCCTTGAACTAGGGGTTATGCTGAAGCTGATTCCGGTATCATGCAACAGTCCATAGTTTGATGGGGGCATGAGGGGCCACCAAGCATGGGTCAACAGGCGTGTTGGTTGTAGTTGTTTGTATAGGCATGAGCTGAGGATCGAGAGGGTGTCATTCAATGAGAAGCTGGATGGTGGTGTTGAAGCAGAAGGTCAGTCTTGGTGTCTACCCAATCAGCAACTGAGGATAAGGAGGGTTGAAAAAGGGGAAGA
Source organism: Suncus etruscus (assembly GCF_024139225.1). NCBI lineage: Eukaryota > Metazoa > Chordata > Mammalia > Eulipotyphla > Soricidae > Suncus > Suncus etruscus. The sequence continues at coordinate 20,767,683 of NC_064860.1, forward strand.
TAATGGTTCAGGGTTTGGGTATGAGGAGGTAGGAGAGACAAAGGGGTGAGAGGAGAGGCAATACATAAAAGACTAGACAATAAAGGTCAATTTGAGTGTTTTATCAGAATCTTGGGCATCCTGATTCTATTCCTAGGAACAGACTAGTATCAGGAATGTTTTTGGATAATGCTTAAAAAGTACATTTGTCGCACGGGCGCAAATGCGGTTTTGAAAAATAGTATTATAAACAAACAAAACAGGGGGTCGAATATACATAACGGAGGGGTTTCCCTCCTCCGCCTTCCCCGCAGGGCCCGACTTGCCAGGGCCGGCCATAACGAACCGCCTGGCATGGGGTGTCCCAGTCTCTTGGACCAAGTGTTCAGCCCAGGAGATCTGTGGCCCGCTGTCCGATCAGCGACCGTAACATATCAGAAAAACAGAGGGACGGCTTTCCTGGCATGTGCGCTCTGCTGGGTCCAACTGCAAGTTCCCTCTCCAGTTGTACAAATTTTCATATCACCTTTTTTGTTATTTTCTAACATGGAGTTATATTACTAAATTAAAATGTTTGGTGATGAAAATGTTCTAATAGCTTTGTGCCATGCAAAAATAAGTTATATTGTGAATTTGCATAAGCAAGAGTATCAACTTCGTTATAACAATTAGAAATACATAATCAAGATAACCCAATCTACAACAAGCTATACACAAAGTGAATCTGTTACACTACCTGTCCAGTGGGGGCAAATGGCCCTAATTCATTGTCACTATGTACCTTAAATATAACTGTCAAAGACTTGTAATTCACATTGTTCACAATAAAACTTTAAAATATATATATATAAAAAAAAGAAAATTGAAGGGGAGGGATTTCCCTCCTCCGCCTTTCTCCCAGAGCCCGACTTGCCAGGGCAGGCCATGAAGACCCGCCTAGCGTGGGGGGGTCCCAGTCTCCTGGACCAAGTGTTCAGCCCAGAAGATCTGTGGCCCGCTGTCCGACCAGCGAAAGTTGTTCATTTTTATTGAGTTACTATACATTAAAAAGTTATTCATGAGTTTTAGGCATACAAAGTTCCAAAACCAATCCCTTCACCAGAACCCATTCCCTCCACCAATGTCTTAGTTTCCATTTCATATACCTTCATGCCTCTGTGTCAGGCATCTTTTCTACCTCATTTTTTTTTCAGGCTCTTTGTTTATAATACTGTTACTATAATGTATTATGAATATCACTTTAATGTTACCTTCCATTTCCCATTTCTACCCATTACCACTTCTCCCAATGTAAAACTGCCTACTGAAGATCAGTTCTTAGGTTTTTTTGTTTCTGGTGCTTTTGAGTTATTGTTATTCCACTAATGTGTTTCTTTATGTTCTGTACACGAGAGTGTCTCCAAAGTTTGAAATGTTGGATCTATATTATATGCTGACATTATTTTTCCCCTATACTTTCCTTAGGACAACTTCCCATGCAGTACTGCTTTCTGTTTCATTTCATTGTACCTGCTAAATAGACCATCTGTTAGGATAGTAGGTACATGAGCATTATTTATTTGCTCCAATGTTCTGGTTGGGTATTTTCTTACATAATACGATGTTAGACTGGACCCGAATTTCTATAGTTAGTTAGAAAAGCTTGGCATTTTAAATTATGTCTTGCTTATAATGTGCATACTACATATATTTGGCACTTAGGCAATGGTGAGGTTTCAGTAACTTTATGGACCAAAAGATTTAACATTAACATGATTGTAATTATTTTTCCTCATTAACAATAAAATAAAAACAAAGAAGAACAACATATTTGCAGATATAATTGTAGTGAATTATAGAAAATTAACTAAATATTTTAAAAATGGTATTTTAAACAATTCCTCTTACTTAATTCCTCAATTGTGCTAACAGTGTAAGTTGTTAAAGAAAGTATGAACAATGAAAGAAGAACACAGAAAAACCATCTCTCAAATGCCTAACCTCAGGTAGGAGTGCCTCTGCCCACAAGGACTGGGGATAAATCGTACCTGGTTTTGGGCTACAGGGGACTCTTTTAAAAGTGACACCTGGGCTAATTCCTAATCCCTGGAGACAATCAAAAAAGAACACAGCAAAAAAAAAAAAAAATCATTGTCGATTTACTTTGCTTCATTGCCACACACTTCTTATAGAACCCCATTGCAACACGGAGTAAGAATCACACTTTAAGTGTGGCAATGGGGAAACAATGCAGGACAACAGCATGCATAAATAATGAAGATGGCAGCTCTGATGGCCTAAAAATTGCCAACCACCTAATTAACGTTTCAGATAAGGAGTTTAGAATAGAAATATGGAGAAGGTTCGTAGAACTCAAAGAAAGTATAGATTGATCTGAACAGACCACAAATATAGAAATCAGAAAACTCCAAACTGAAATTATGGGACTGAAAAATGCAGTAGAGAGTGGACCCGGAGAGATAGCACAGCGGTGTTTGCCTTGCAAGCAGCCGATCCAGGACCTAAGGTGGTTGGTTTGAATCCCGGTGTCCCATATGGTCCCCTGTGCCTGCCAGGAGCTATTTCTGAGCAGACAGCCAGGAGTAACCCCTGAGCACCGCCAGGTGTGGCCCAAAAACCAAAAAAAAAAAAAATGCAGTAGAGGAAATGAAAAACTCTATGGAAAGTCTCTCTAATAGGGTAACAGCAGCTGAAGACAGAATTAGTAAGCTGGAAGATGAGATGCATAGTAACTCCATACCACAGAAGAGACTGGAAGAAAACCTTAAAAAATGGTCAGAAAATGGAAAAATTACTCAAAGATTTTGAACAGGTGAAAATAGAAATGTTCGATAAATTCAACAGGAACAACATAAGAATCATTGGAGTCCCAGAAACCCAGGAAAAAAATCCCCAGGAAGAACCAACAGTCAATAACATTATTACAGAGAAACTCCCAGAAATAAAGACTGCATGCAACCAAATTCCGCATGCCTGAGGAGTATCAGCTAAAAGAGACCCCAAGGATAGCACTCCAAGACACATCTTAGTCACGATGTTAAATCCCAAAGATAGGGATAGAATACTGAAAGTAGCAAGATCAAAAAGGGAAATTATATTCAAAGAAATATCCTTAAGCTTTACAGCAGACCTGTCACAAGACACCCTCAAGGCCAGAAGGCAGTGATGGGATATAGTGACCAAACTCAATGAAATGAATGCTTCACCTAGAATACTATACTCAGCCAGACTCACTTTCAGGTTTGAAGGAAGTATACATGGCTTCATGGATAAACAACTCAGAAACTTTACAAACTCAAATCCAGCACTAAAAGAAAAGCTGAAAGGTCTATTTTAAGAAAAGACCAACAGATAAACCAAACTTCTACACTATATCCCATGACAATTATCTCTCTCAAAGTCAATGGATTAAATGCACCTGTTAAGAGACACAGAGTGGCAAAATGGGTCAGAAAGCTGAATCTAACATTTTTTGCCTACAAGAAACACATCTGAATAGTCAAAACAAGCATAGACTCAAAAAAAAAAAAAAAAAAAAGGCTGGAGGAAAATCATCCAAGCAAACAACACCCTTAAAAAAAGCTGGAGGGGTCATATTAGCATCAGATGAAACAAACTTTAGACTCAGAAAAGTTTTAAGGGACAAAGATGGTCATTTTGTACTAATCAAAAGATATGTATAACAAGAAGTAATCACACTCCTAAACATATAAGCGCCCAATGATGGACCTGCAAAACATTTAATATAACTCTTGACAAACCTGATATAAGATATCAATACCAGCACAAAAATAGTGGGAGATCTCAACACTGCTCTGACATTCCTCGATAGGTCAACCAGGTTGAAACCCAACAAGAATATTTTAGATCTGAAAAGAGAAATGGAAGAAAGTGGACTAGTAGATATATATAAGGCACCCCATCCCCAGAAACCTGGATACACCTTCTTCTCCAATGCACATGGATCATTCTCCAGGACAGTTTATATGCTGGCCCATAAAACATATCTCCATAAAGTCAAGAGGATAGAAATTGTACAAACTACCTTCACTGAAATTAGATGTGATCTACAAAGAAACAGAAGAAAAACTTTAACATCTGGAAACTAAACAATTCACGACTGAACAACCAGTGGGTCAGAGATACAATCAAAAAGGAAATTCCTAGAAGCACATGACAATGAAGACACAAAATGTCAGAATTTACAAATACAGTACTAAGAGGACAATTTATAGCCTTGCAAGCACACATCAGAAAGGAAGAGGCCTATATAAAAAGTTTAATGACATAGCTTTTAGAACTAGAAAATGTCCAACAAAAGAAACCAAAAATAGGTAGGCAGAAGGAAATAACAAAGCTTAGAGCAAAATCAATGATATGGAAATCCAAAAAACAGTTGGAAATCTCAACAAAAGCAAATGTTGGTTCTTTGAAAAAGTAAACAAGATTGATAAACCTCTAGCAAAATTCACAAAGAAATGGAGAGAGAAAAACTCACCAGATTAGGAATGAAAAGGGGGAGATCACCACAGATACTGCAGAGATTCAAATGGTAATTGGAGATTACTTTGAGAAACTATGCCACAAAATTTGAAAACCTGGAGGAAATGAATAAATTCTTGGACTCTTATAATGTTCCAAGGTTAATCCAGAATGACCTTGCATATCTAAACAGACACATTACTACCAAGGACATTAAAGTGGTCATCAAGAGTCTTCTCAAAACAAAAACCCACCCAGATGGATTCAAAATAAATTCTTTCAAAGCTTTCAAGAGGAACTTCTACCAATCCTCTTCAGGCTCTTTCATGAAATTGAAGAATCAGGAACACTCCCAAATAGTTTGTATGAAGCTAACACCACCTTGATCCCAAAACCAGACAGAGATGCTGCAAAAACAAAAAACAAAAAACAAAAACAAAAACAAACTACAGACCAATATCCCTGATGAACACAGATGCATGATCCCCCTAGCTTGCCAGGAGCAAAGCCCTGAGCTTAGTGACCCACCCCAAAAAAAGAAAAGAAAGAAAACAACAATGAGGTAGCCAGGAACTGTAAACAACCAAGATGCCCTTCAACAGATGAATGGCTAAAGAAACTGTGGAACGTATACACATTGGAATATTAAGCAGCTGTCAGGAGAGATAAAGTTATGAAATTTTTCTATACATGGATGTACATGGAATCTATTATGATGTGTGAAATTAGAGAGAGAGGCACAGAATAATTTCACTCATCTATGGGTTTTAAGAAAAATTAAAGACATTGAAATAATTCTCAGAGACGAGGGCCATAAGGAAGCTCACCACAAAGAGTGGTAAACACAGTTAGAGAAATAACTATACTGAGAACTATCATAACATTGTCAGTGAGTGAGGAATGTAGAAAGCCTATCTCGAATATAGGTGGGGTGTGGATAGGGAAGAGATGGGGGCATTGGTGATGGGAAGGTTGCACAGTGAAGGGCGGTGTTCTTGTTACTACTGAAACTCAACTACAATTATGTTTGTAATCATGGGGTTTAAATAAAAAATTATTTTAAAAAAGGAAGTATGACATAAAATGAATAGAAGAACAATAGTTTTGGGGTCATATTGTGCAACATATATCTAAAAGAGTGTTGCCAGTAGTGGTCATGGAGAAGACACAGTTTCAGTAATCATGCAGTAGGGACAGAAGATGATCAGTTGAATAAAAATAAAACAAAAATCAATTTCCACCACGTGTTTTGTGTGAATGTAATCAAAATTTAAAAATAAGTATACCTATTCACTGATTACTGGCTTTTCTATTGCAGGGCAGAAAGCAATGTTGGCATTGTTGTAGAATAAATTATCTTTTAAAATATAAATTTAACCTTTTCTAAGTTAAAGAAGTGCCTTAAGATTAAGTTCAAGTTTAAGAAGTTAAAATTTTATTAAGAATTCATCAAAGTGTATACAATCGTAATTATTTTACAATGAAAATGAAACTGTTGAATTCTAATATCCATTTTCTTAGGTTATTTTAATTATATTTAAGAGTTACAAAATCCCAGATGCACTTTCCAGTACATCATACAATCTCAGTTTTCTCCTCCTTCATACATTATATATGTGACCACAATTTTATATTGATTTAACAAATTGAAATCATTTTAAAATTACTTTCAGTTTCTTGTCCACACTCAGTCATTGGTAAATCTTCTGCACTAGAAACAGTAAAGTCTTTTTTCCTCTTTAATTAATTGGATGGTGGTCTGGGGAGGTTGAAGGAAAAGATAATTTTGGTCCTAGCAAAAAAAATGTATTAATGAAACATTATTAAAACTAGACTTCTAATGGCACAGCAATTCCACTTCCTGGCAATTATTCCATAAGCTACTAAACTGCATTCAACAAATATTCACACTAACATGTTCATTGCAAGATTATTCATAATAGCCAATATCTGGAACAACTCAACTGTTCAAGAAGAGGTGACTGGTTAAACTATATATAGATATGTAAATATATTATATATATCTACAGGATGGAAACAACTGACTTTGAGAGAAAAAATGATTCAATTTGTTGTTACATTGATGGTTTTGAGTGTAACATACTGTATGAAGTTTGTCTACAGCAGTCTTGCAGTCTACAGCAAAAATGAATAAGCATGATGTGTCCCATGCTGAGCCTGAGAAAGATATTTTTACTCTCCTTCCTCCTAATTTTATCAATTGGGCACAGAATACAGACATTTCTTTTATATCTATTTAATTTTTAAAGGATCCCCTCATAGAGACAAATTTTTGTGAATGATGACATAAATTTGTGTCATAAAATGATTAGCTAGTCAATGTGAATGCAGAAAGTATATATGCAATACAAAAGTGTCCAAATCTTCCTCAAAATATTGAATTCTGCATTAAAAAAATAGCCATACTGATTTTTCTTAGACCTTTCCCAAGAAGAGATCACTATAAAAATAATCCAAAGAAGAAGCAATTATTTAAATAATTCGTATTTGTAATTTTTATTTTTCTAAAAAGAAACCAGTGTCAGAGCAAAGATGCTCTGAAAAGTCATAAAGCATTTTTCTCTGCTTTTGCCATTATCTGTAAAATATCAGTAAATTTAGGTTCATTCATATTTCTCTCACAAACTCTGGAGTGGCCAAAAAACAAGCCACTCAACTGACTCATAGTGAGAATCTGATTTCCTCTTGCATATTCCTCAGTGCCACCCCAGTAGTGCTCTTTTATTTCTCTTGTTTTCTAGTTTAGATGCTTTAAGGACATGTCTTTCTTCACCTAATATTCTGATCTCCCAGCTCTGATGCAATGATTTCCCCCCTTCATTCTATACAGAAGCTAAAGAGATTTTTTTACTCTTTCAACCAATGCTGCCATAGAGATAATTATCTAAATTAAAGAAAGTTGAGATTGTTCAATATTTTACTAGGCTTCTTTTCACTTCATGTTTTACACATTTTTCTTCAGCCTTTCTACATCAGCAGGCTGACTACTTGTCTTGCATATCTGTCTGGACTAGCAGTTATAACCATTTAGAAGACCAGTGTTTGTCAACATTTCTATATCTACAGACTGATACTAGATTGAGTACCAGCTGTTAAAAATCACTATTTTATATAAATTTAAAGATCCATATCTTTTCTCTAGCAAACTTGTTTTTTTGGGGGAGTGAGTGAGCCACACCTGGTGATCCTCAGGGGCTACTCCTGGCTTTGTGCTCACAAATGGCTCCTGGCTTGGGGGACCATATGGGACGCCGGGGAGATCAAACCATGGTTTGTTCTAGGTCAGCCTCATGCAAGGCAAATGCCCTACGCTTGTGCCACTGCTCTAGCTCCTAAAAAATTTGGGGTGTGTGTGTTTTAAGCAAAAGAGAGAAAGTAGAAAATCATAGCCTCTGATTTAAATGTCTATGCCTGAGTTTTCTTCATTTTGGTCTAAACCTTAAACATTTTTATTAAATTATTTCCAAAAGATTTATTATTTCTTGGGAGATTAATTAGACATTCATGCTATATGATCCTGAAAGACATCTAAATAGACTCCTGAAACAGAACTAAAAACTAAAACCTATTGAGACCTCTTCAGCTCTCACATATAGTCCTGTGCTTGTATTTTATTTAAGAACAGAATATGGCATTTACTATTTAAAATAAAATACCAAATGAGCTTCAAGTGAACTCTGTATGCTAATTGAAGTGATGTGCCATTATTTACACATGGGACTGATCTTTCTAATAGAGGAATAAAGAGAATAAAGAGCTCTGAATATCGGTTTGGATCAAATAGTGCCAATATCACTAGATTTTCCTAGAGTGATTCAGTCTTATTCACCAGAAAACCACTTTGTCACACTCTGGAACTTTTGGGAGATTGTATGATTATATCAAGAGTAGCATTTAGACATAGTACAATAATATGCTCAAAGAGGTATTATTCTGATAAATTATTCTTTGGCGATTATGAGGTTGTTCAGGCTCAGTCACTCCTAAACCCCATTTGCTGCAAATAAATCACTGCATGTGTCCACATTGGCCATGCTTACTTATTTTTAAAGGTATTGCCCACAAGAGATAACTTGCCACTTGAATATATTTGGTAAAAAAAAAAAATTACATAGACAGGATAATGAATATCTAGTAAGAAGTTTTAACATGAGCCTAGAAGCAACAAAGCTTTCCCAAAAAGTGTTTTAAGAGAATATTAAAGTGTCTAAGTTGTAGCACTTGGACTACTAGAAATTTGAAAAGCATTCCTGGGATGCTCACAATCATGACTGGGATTCATTTTTCACTCAAGAGAAACACATAAGTCTGCCACCATGTGAGTACATATATAAATCATAGAAATAAAGAAAATGCCAGATAATCTAGTCATTAAGTTTCCTAACTGTATTCTTTTGTACTGATTCTAAACTCTACTCTTTAAGTATATGCAACTAGGTTACATCTTGATAAAATGTGATGTGAGTAGTTTTTGATAAGCCTCAGAAATTTTCCTAAGTGAAATTAACTTTGTTGGCATGCAAATACGAATTTTGGGCTAAGAATAAAGAAGGGAAAGACTTTAAGATGCTGACCATGTTTCGTTGAGAACCATTATAATAATCAAGTTATATTCTTCATTCAGAATGTTCTAGAATGAAATTGACATTCTTATACATCCTGATTTTGGGCTAGAAAATTGGCCTACTTATATTTCACTGTGGCTGGCAAGGAATAAAAGGGAAACAATAACCAAAATATTTCAGAGGAATTCAATGTGTATAAACTAAAACAGGCACTCATACTTGATTTTCTGACTATCATAATTTGAACCATTTTTTCTGACCAAAGGAGCTTGATAACATAAAGAATATTATGGAATTACCAAAGTCATCAAATATCATATTAAATCTTTCCACTATGGAAATAATTTAAGAGACTAAGGTTGTTCCCATATGGGTTATCTATGAGCAAAGAAAGAAAAAGGTCTCTATTGAAAAGGAGCAGGGAGAGAGCAAGTAAGAAAAGAGATTGCTGGAAGGAAAACTCTGTAAAAGATATCTCTGAGAAAGGTCACTCCAACTGATGTATGCTTCTCTGTTATGAATTCCTTTTTATGTGCTTAGCTGTTAAATGTTAAATCTTCCATTCTAAAATAGACTTCAGTTTCATAATAGTCCTGGGCTCTAACCCTTGCAAATGATGGTCACTCTCTACATATGTATTTCATTTCATGTCATGTGATCTTTGCTCATGCTTTCTATTTTCTTTTTTGGATGCTGTGCTCTAAGGGTACTTATCTGTAGAAAATGTCATTGTGAGGGTGTATATTGATAGGCTCTTGTGTAAGTGCCTCGGGGACATTCTTTTCTGATGGATGCTCCAGATGTCAGAGTTTACACCTGTTCCTAAGTGTAAAATGTATATACGTTCAGCAACAAAAATAAAGTTGATGGGACTAATATGATTTTTATCAGGAAAGTGCATGAAAATGGATATAGCAAGAAGTAGAAATAGAAAACAGCTCACATTTGTTTGTAAAATATTTAATTTCTGGGAGAATAAAAATATGACATTTTGAGTAAAGGTCTGGATTAAGTATCTTGTATTTAAGTAATTAAACAGTGTGGCTACAGCTATTTCATTAAGGCTTCCTGGTTACCACATGATTATAATTTTTCCCTATTTGTTTGCTTGCAAGGCCACAGCCAGTGTTGAGAATTATTATTATTTTTCTTCACTAATATCAAATACCCAGTAATTTGAGGAAACGAGGAAGAGATTGAATCAAAATTAGAATTTCAAGGAGAAAAGTCAATTTATAGATATATAGTAATGAGTAGATTTGTAAGTACTTTCTCTTTAATGTGGATATGAAGTAATTAGTGGTGGTAAAATGGTTCACAGATTATAAAATTAGAAAAATGTTTACTTATACCCCACTTCAGCATCTAAGATTAGTATAGTCTTTTAAGCAACTACTAAGTTAACATTTAATTATTTAATAAATATTATTCAGTATTGTTAGACATCTCTGTAGTATGTCTTGGTCTCTAGTACCAAATTTGTGAAATGGGTTCATGTTTTTCTGAATGACTAGATGATGATCTATAATATTAATTATTGAATGTAATCCTGTTACTTTGGGTAAGATTTGATGTGTTCCTGATTTTTCCTTCTGCTCTCTCACAGAAATAACAAACAAAAACCAGAGTTAGCAGTAAGTAAAAAAGAACCTATATGATCTGAAAACAGAAACAAATATTAATTAGAAAGTAAATGTTCTGGGGGCTGGAGAGATAGCACAGCATTAGAGCTTTTGCCTTGTATGCAGCCAACCCAGGATGGACCCCAGTTCCATTCCTGGCATCCCATATTGTCCCCCGAGCCAGCCAAAGGCGATATCTGAGCAAAGAGCCAGGAGTAACCCCTGAGTGCCACCAGGTATGACCCAAAAACAAAACAAAAACAAAAAATTGGAAAAGAGAGAAAGCAAGAAACAAACAAAGAAAGAAAGAAAGAAAGAAAGAAAGAAAGAAAGAAAGAAAGAAAGAAAGAAAGAAAGAAAGAAAGAAAGAAAGAAAGAAAGAAAGAAAGAAAGAAAGAAAGAAAGAAAGAAAAAAAGAAAGAAAGAAAGAAAGAAAGAAAGAAAGAAAGAAAGAAAGAAAGAAAGAAAGAAAGAAAGAAAGAAAGAAAGGAAAGAAAGAAGATTATATTGGCCAAATAATGCATACCTGAAGTTTGTACAGATTGATATCTCTGCAGAGAGTCATAGAGGTGAAGTATGGCCATAGCAGAAGTGGCTATTATGGGTGATAGATGCAGAAGATGTGGCTTCCACAGGGTGGGGCCTTGGAACATCCTCTCCTCTCCTCCTGATATTAACAGATTTCAGTAATGTGGCTGGTCTTTTCATGATTTACCATGGCTTGGTTTATATATCTTTTGAGAACAGAGTGAGTCTAGGGAGTTGGCCCAGTACAAACATAAGTGACTTTATTTGTGAAGTGGTTGTGGCTGTCAGAACATTTATTTCTTTTTTCTTTTTTTCTTTCTTTCTTTCTTTCTTTCTTTTTTCTTCTTCTTTCTTTCTTTCTTTCTTTCTTTCTTCTTTCTTTCTTCTTCTTTCTTTCTTTCTTCTCTTTCTTTTCTTCTTTCTTTCTTTCTTTCTTTCTTTCTTTCTTTCTTCTCTTCTCTTTCTTTCTTTTCTTTCTTTCTTTTTTCTTTCTTTTTCTTTCTTTCTTTCTTTTCTTCTTTCTTTCTTTCTCTCTCTTTCTTTCTTTCTTTCTTCTTTCTTTCTTCTTTCTCTTTCTCTCTCTCTCTCTTCTCTCTTCTCTCTTCTCTTCCTCTCTTCTCTCTCTCTCTTTCTCTTTCTTTCTTCTTTTTCTCTTCTTCTTTCTTCTTTTCTTTCTTTCTCTCTTCTTCTCTTTCTTTCTTCTTTCTTTCTTTCTTTCTTTCTCTCTCTCTCTTTCTTTCTTTCTTTCTTTCTTTCTTTCTTTCTTTCTTTTTCTTTTTCTTTCTTTCTTTTCTTTCTTCTTTCTTTCTTCTTTCTTTCTTTCTTTCTTTCTTTCTTTCTTCTTTCTTTCTTTCTTTTTTTATCAGAAACATGGAACATGAACCATCTTGTTCTCCTTCATATTTCTTTTTTCTTTTTCCTTTTTTTTGGGGGGTCCACATCCGGTGATGCTCAGGGGTTACTGCTGGCTATGTGCTCAGAAATCGCTCCTGGCTTTGGGGATTATATGGGACGCTGGGAGATCGAACCGTGGTTCGTCATATGCTAGCGCCAGTAAGGCTAAATATTCCTTACCATTCAGCACTGCTGCTCTAGCCCAGCTCCCTCATATTTCTATGTCTTCCTACAAAGTGAAAAAAAAAAGTTGATAGTACCAGGGGCAAAGCAGTCTCATGAGCATTGAGTTGAAATTAAAAAAAATATTAGACTTAAAAAAAATGATCAAACTTAAATACCCAACTCAAAGCTGATGACAGTAGAATCAAGAGACCCAAACCACAACAAGCTATAGCCACAAGGGGCTTGTTACACTAGCAGTACAGGAAGCTAATAGTAGAGGTATAGGATGCATGCTGAGAATTGTGGTCATCACTGGTGGTGGGAATTGCCCTAATTCACTCTATGTCCCTTAAATATAACTGTCAATGATGTATAATTCACAGTGGTCTCTAAACATTACAAAAAAGAAAAAATATACTGATGATATTTCTATGATGAGCATTAAGCATTACACAAAATTAAGTACATTTATCTCTGCTCTTCCTAAGTTCTTTTTTTGTATTTGTGTAGTTTGTAATCCTTAGATTTTAGATAAATCAAGAAAAGATGGTTGTTGGTGTATATAAACATATATGCATACACATTACATACTCATAAGTACCCAACATGCATATAAGCATACACAATAGTACCCACACATGTAGATGTACATTCTCATATACATATTCATGTGTGTACATGTATGCATGCATGACATTGAAGCTCTCATACTTATGTGGACATTCACTCATACACACAGCTAACAGACTCAGAGCAGATTTATGAAAATTCTTCTTCTTTTTTAATATTTTTTATTTAAACACCTTGGTTACAAACATGATTGTGATTGGGTTTCAGTCATATAAGAGCACACCCCCCATCACCAGGGCAACATTCCCACCACCAATGTCCCAAATATCCCTCCTCCCCTCCCCGCCCCCACCTGTACTCTAGACAGGCTTTTTATTTCCCTCATATATTCTCATTGTTAGGATAGTTCACAATGTAGTTATTTCTCTAACTAAACTCGTCACTCTTTGTGGTGAGGTTCATGAGGTGGGCTGTAATGTCCAGCCTTCCTCTACTTTGTCTCTGAAAATTGTTAAGAAATGTCTTTCATTTTTCTTAAAACCCATAGATGACTGAGACCATTCTGCGTCTTTCTCTCTCTCTCTCTGACTTATTTCACTCAGCATAATAGATACATGAATTTACATGGAAAGTATTCTTAACTGGCTAGCCTTGTGCTGGTCTCATCAAGAGAAAGAGAATTTTGCATTTTTTTTTCTCTGACTTAAAGTAATATAACAGAAAAGTATTTAAGTATTCACTTTGTCACCTTAAGAAAAAATCCTCATGAACCTTCACAAACTTTTTTTGCCACTATCAATACTTAGATTTGTTGGTTCATTTATCATCTGATAATCACTATAATAACAGTTGATGATATGTGGCAAGAGAAAAATGGAATACAATAGAATTTCCCTTCTCTAAGGAGGAAAATAAAGTAACAGGATAGGATACTACTAGTATTTACACTTAATATAAATGAAAAACTGGAGCTAAAGAAATCACATCATGATACTTCCAATTTTGCTTACAGAAAGTACACTACTTTATGTTGTTTAGATGTTTTTCTTCGCCTTTTTTCAGAACACCTATGAACATACTCTTAGCGCCCCCCACTAGTTGTAATGAGTTCACTTTTATCTAAGAAGTGTCATTTTTTGCTTCTTAGAACAGTGTGCCCTCAAACCACATTTATTATACTTCTGGCCTCTTCACACACCCTTTGGAATACAGAACACTATTGAATTGAGTTTCCATTTGGATTTCTTCCAGAGCTATTGCTTTAAGAGCAGCACATGAAATAACAAAATTGGTATGGGTTGGTTTAACTCCATGGCTAACTCGGTTGTTTTCTGTTGATAAGTGTGTGAAAGAGTTGAAAATGTAATCTGTAATGTTGTTTTCCTATGCAGACAGATTACATACTATATAATTTAGCATTTATCCTCAGTTATATTCTGAAGCTTCCTACATTTCAGTAAACATCCCTTTCTTGGCTTATGATAGATAAGTGATAACAATTGTGTGTAGACAATAAAGAAGCAGAAATCATCGCACTCTCCACTAGCTAGCATACAAAAACCAACTATGGGTTTTTCTCTTTTACAGTGAAAATAGTTTTCTTCCAAAGGAGATACTAGGTTTTGGCAATTTAATATTGTTTTGTATTGTTATATAGCAAATGAAGGTAAGCTCTTAGGAGATTAATATATTTTAAGGGAGAAAATTATAGTGGTATATTAATATATAAGTAACTTAAAGAAGATAGAGATCACAAATTACAATCAAGATATATTTGGAGAGAATTGCAACATATCTGGCAGTACTCAGGGGGCTATTTCTTGGTCAGTGCTCAGGAGTAACAGAGGGCAGTAAAACATGTTCTGGGAATTGAATTAGTGCTTTCCACATACAAAGCAGATACCTATCTCTTTTACTACTTTGTCCCTCATTTGGGCATTTTTAGAGAAATGTGTCAAACTGTCATGGAACTCATTATTCAACTGAATTAAAGCAGAGTTTTAGAACTTTGCCTTAAAGAAAATTTAGAACATTGGGATTAAAAAAAATTACTTCAGTTTCTTTTCTCATCATATAATTTGAGAATTGATACTGAGTGTCCTAAAACTACATAAACTTTTCATTTTTATCTTTAATTTTTTTATTTTGGTGTAGAGCTGGCTGTGTTCAGAGCATTCTCTGTTCTGTGTTCAGGTTCACTCCTGGTAGTACTCTGGGGACCTTAAGCGATGGTGGGATTGAATTGGAGTGGCCTCTGCAAGGCAAGTGCCTCAACTCTTTACTATCTCTCAAGCCAATTTTACATTTCTTGCTTCTGTCATCTAAAAAATATATGAACCTACAAATAAAAATGCGATATTTAGTCAGCCAAAATTTTGTCAATCTATGATTAAGATAAAATATTTATTTGCAAGGTATTAACACAAGTACAACAATAATAACAAATATAGAAGACCTCCAGACATATATAGAAGAGCTTTAGTTATGCATTAAAATTATCTGAGGTCTTTCCTCCAATCAATTTTAAACATGACTTAACTGATGGATCCTTACAGAATGAAAATTTTTCAATTTCAAAATTTATCTTCCTTTAGGCTCTCAGACTTTACCACCTCTTTATTTCCATTTACTAAGTGCAGCTTTTTTAAAAAAAATAATTTTTATTATGACCAAAAATGAATAACAAGTCTTTCACAGTAATATTTAAGGTACATAGTTACAATGAATCAGGACCATTCCCACCACCATGGTTGTCCTCCCTTCACCCTTTTCCCAGCATGGGTCCCATATCTCCCTCCTTTACCCCCCAGAGTGCTAGTGTAACTGTTTCCCTCTGTGTCTAGCTTGTTGAAGATAGGGTATCAATTCTGTTGCTGTTGACTTTGGGTTTGGTGTTTAAGTCTGGTCATTATTTCCACTCAATGTTCATAGGGCTGTTTGGTCCTGGTACCGTTCATTTTTATTTTCCCCCTCAATTCAAAATGATTCAAATTGTGTGGTTCTTCTGGAAGAAGACAAAAATAAAAAAAGAAAGAAGAAAAACATAACAAAAAACATCAAACAACAGTTAAGTAAAAAAGGACAGTAACTACCAAAAAATAAAAAGCACCCAGCAACAACAGCAACAAAATCACCAAATAACCACAGAGTGAAAAAGAAAAGAAAGAAAGAAAGAAAGAAAGAAAGAAAGAAAGAAAGAAAGAAAGAAAGAAAGAAAGAAAGAAAGAAAGAAAGAAAGAAAGAAAGAAAGAAAGAAAGAAAGAAAGAAAGAAAGAAACAAAGAAAGAAAGAAAGAAAGAAATAAGAAATAAAGAAAGAAAGAAAGAAAGAAAGAAAGAAAGAAAGAAAGAAAGAAAGAAAGAAAGAAAGAAAGAAAGAAAGAAAGAAAAAGGAAAGAACGAAGGAAGGAAGGAAGGAAGGAAGGAAGGAAGGAAGGAAGGAAGGAAGGAAGGAAGGAAGGAAGGAAGGAAGGAAGGAAGGAAGGAAGGAAGGAAGGAAGGAAGGAAGGAAGGAAGATAGAAAGATAGAAAGAAAGAAGAAAGAAAGAAGAAAAGAGGGGCCGGGTAGGTGGCGCTGGAGGTAAGGTGTCTGCCTTGCAAGCGCTAGCCAAGGAAGGACCGCGGTTCAATCCCCCGGCGTCCCATATGGTCCACCCAAGCCAGGGGCGATTTCTGAGCACATAGCCAGGAGTAACCCCTGAGCGTCAAACGGGTGTGGCCCAAAAACCAAAAAAAAAAAAAAAAAAAAAAAAAAAGAAAGAAGAAAAGAAAGAAAGAAAGAAAAAAGAGAAAAATAAATAAAAGAAATTAAAAGAAAAAAACAAGGGAAGGAGTGCTAGTGTGGCAAGGTTTTTTGCGTCTTTTATCACTGTTTATGATCTTGTAATTAGAGCTTCTGTCTTTATATTCTTTATTCTATGGCACATGATTTATTCTGTATATATAATATTGTTCAAATCCTCCAACAGTTCATTTATGCACCCTCTTTACCAGAATTATTCTTTTTATTTAATATAATTTCTAATCACATGTTTTTAATAAAATATTCTAAAATCCTCAACTTAGTGGTCTTTGTTCAAAATTGCTAATTGTTTCTATTTATGCAATACAACTAGTTTTTCTCCTTAAATCTACCTACTTTTGGGGAGGAGAGGGCTAAGATACCACACCCAGAAGTGCTCAGAGGTTACTCCTGGCTGCACTCAGGAATCACTCTTGGTGGGCTCGGGGACCATATGGAATGCAGGGGATTAAATCCAGGCCAGCTGTGTGTGCAAGGCAAACAACCTACCACTGTATTACCATTCTAGCCCCTCTACCTATTTTTAATGTACTTGCATGCACCATTTTCTTCAATGAAAATATAAATATATTTATATTCACACATATATGCATGTTATATAAATGTATTCTGTGAACATCTGTGGAATGAGTGACTGAGTATGAATATGAGCTCTATATGCAAAAATGTATAAATAAAGTTTATGATCATAGATTTTACAAAACTCCTCAGAAATTAATAAAACAAAATGAACATATAATGTTATATGACAAAAAAAGCTTTATGACAAAGACTGTTAAATGTTAGACAAAGGCAATAATTGAATTTTGACTTGCAAACTGGGATTTGCACATACAAACTTAAAGGCTGTGTTCGTGGTTCAGTGGTTGATGCATACTGTACATATATAAGGCCCTATAATTGCAAAAAATATTGGATGAAGTAATACTTTAATCTTGGTAAATAGCAGAAAACAGGAAAAACAAAATAAAGACAGAAGAAGAAATCACTTATAAAGCTTAATAAGCAATGTGCAGCTTGAGGAAAGTGTGGGTCATGAAGAGAGAGTATAAGTCATTTAAAGTCACATCAAAAAAGATGGCAGAGATGGAAAGTGAGTTCAAGAATTAGCAGGAAATCTTGTAAAATTTGTGTAAGAGAACGGAGTGGTCATGCCTGTGTTTAGTATTGATAAAAAGAAGTAAATGAAAGAGCTATCAAGATTTGGAAATACTCTGGTCAATAATTGGTTTAGATATTTTAGAAATAGTAGTAATGAGAGAGCTAAAGTTGATACTGGCAGCAATGAGTAAAATGTATGCTTTTCTGGCGTAATGAAATAAAACACAAAGATCTTGCAAACAAATTTGATGTATATTCTACAATATGTTTATGCCATTTGTTATTTCCATTGATACTATTTTAGACTTGCTATGAGTGAGAATGGCCATTTGAGTTGAAAGTGATGGTTTAAAATACATTTAGAAATGAAAAATAAAAAAAATATTTCTGATCTGTTCTCTGTATTTTACTAAAAGATCGTAGGATAGGGAAATTTACTTCTACTCTAAAATTTCCAGTAATGCCATATTTCCAGTTCATCTTATTTATGTAAGCACAGGCCAGCTACCTTCCCACCAAACAATAATCTATTACATATGTGAAACAAGTTATCTTCACTAGGGAATGATAAAAGAAAAAAAAATATTCTTTAACATAAAACATTTTGCACTTGCAAAAAGATACAGACCTTGAGAAAATTCCTTTTAGTGAGAAAAATCTCTAAAACTCTTTGTTCGATTAGAGCAGGAAGTTTGCAGAGTACAAAACAAAACACAACAAGCAAACAAATAAAGGTGATCAAAACATGCTTAGAATAGATGCGCAGCAAACAAAGCCAGAAAGGGTTATGTTGGGGACACGACAACATAATTGGATTCTTCTGCCAACCCTGGTAATTAAAATGGAGACATTCGGTACCTTAGTTACACTGCATTCCCATAATACATTTGTGATTAACAATCCCTGAATCTCAGTTTTACTGTTAAATTATTTGAAAATACAAGGTAGTTGCCATTTTCAAAAACACAAAAATAAAAGCTTTTGCAGGGCCCTGTGGATTTCAAAGCTTCTCCCAAGAGAGCTTGGCATATTCTTATTAATCACACCATTCTTGCTTCCGTGGTCATTTTGGCCAAATTTGAACAAAAACACATGTGAGTGAGGGGTAATGGGGGGGGGGGGAGTTAGCACTGAAGTGATTTTTTTTTTTAATTTTTTTTTTTATTTAAACACCTTGATTACATACATGATTGTGTTTGGGTTTCAGTCATAAAAGGAACACCACCCATCACCAGTGCAACATTCCCATCACCCAAGTCCCAAATCACCCTCCTCCCCACCCAACCCCCGCCTGTACCCTAAACAGGCTCTACATTTCCCTCATACATTCTCAATATTAGGACAGTTCAAAATGTAGTTATTTCTCTAACTAAACTCATCACTCTTTGTGGTGAGCTTCCTGAGGTGAGCTGGAACTTCCAGCTCTTTTCTCTTTTGTGTCTGAAAATTATTATTACAAGGGTGTCTTTCATTTTTCTTAAAACCCATAGATGAGTGAGACCATTCTGCGTTTTTCTCTCTCTCTCTGACTTATTTCACTCAGCATAATAGATTCCATGTACATCCATGTATAGGAAAATTTCATGACTTCATCTCTCCTGACAGCTGCATAATATTCCATTGTGTATATGTACCACAGTTTCTTTAGCCATTCATCTGTTGAAGGGCATCTTGGTTGTTTCCAGAGTCTTGCTATGGTAAATAGAGCTGCAATGAATATAGGTGTAAGGAAGGGGTTTTTGTATTGTATTTTTGTGTTCCTAGGGTATATTCCTAGGAGTGGTATAGCTGGATCGTATGGGAGCTCGATTTCCAGTTTTTGGAGGAATCTCCATATCGCTTTCCATAAAGGTTGAACTAGACAGCATTCCCACCAGCAGTGGATAAGAGTTCCTTTCTCTACACATCCCCGCCAACACTGTTTATTCTCATTCTTTGTGATGTGTGCCATTCTCTGGGGTGTGAGGTGGTATCTCATCGTTGTTTTGATTTGCATCTCCCTGATGATTAGTGATGTGGAACATTTTTTCATGTGTCTTTTGGCCATGCGTATTTCTTCTTTGTCAAAGTGTCTGTTCATTTCTTCTCCCCATTTTTTGATGGGGTTAGATGTTTTTTTCTTGTAAAGTTCTGTCAGTGCCTTGTATATTTTGGAGATTAGCCCCTTATCTGATGGGTATTGGGTGAATAGTTTCTCCCACTCAGTGGGTGGCTCTTGTATCCTGGGCACTATTTCCTTTGAGGTGCAGAAGCTTCTCAGCTTAATATATTCCCATCTGTTAATCTCTGCTTTCACTTGCTTGGAGAGTGCAGTTTCCTCCTTGAAGATGCCTGTAATGTCCTGTAGTGTTTTGCCTATGTGCTGTTCTATATATCTTATGGTTTTGGGGCTGATATCGAGGTCTTTAATCCATTTGGATTTTACCTTTGTACATGATGTTAGCTGGGGGTCTAAGTTTAATTTTTTGCAAGTGGCTATCCAATTGTGCCAACACCACTTGTTGAAGAGGCTTTCCCTGCTCCATTTAGGATTTCCTGCTCCTTTATCAAAAATTAGATGGTTGTATCTCTGGGGAACATTTTCTGAGTATTCAAGCCTATTCCACTGATCTGAGGACCTATCCTTATTCCAATACCATGCTGTTTTGATAACTGTTGCTTTGTAGTACAGTTTAAAGTTGGGAAAAGTAATTCCTCCCATATTCTTTTTCCCAATGATTGCTTTAGCTATTCGAGGGTGTTTATTGTTCCAAATGAATTTCAAAAGTGTCTGATCCACTTCTTTGAAGAATGTCATGGGTATCTTTAGAGGGATGGCATTAAATCTGTATAATGCCTTGGGGAGTATTGACATTTTGATGATGTTAATCCTGCCAATCCATGAGCAGGGTATGTGTTTCCATTTCCGTGTGTCCTCTCTTATTTCTTGGAGCAGAGTTTTATAGTTTTCTTTGTATAGGTCCTTCACAAATTTAGTCAAGTTGATTCCAAGATATTTGAGTTTGTGTGGTACTATTGTGAATGGGGTTGTTTTCTTAATGTCCATTTCTTCTTTATTACTGTTGGTGTATAGAAAGGCCATTGATTTTTGTGTGTTAATTTTGTAGCCTGCCACCTTGCTATATGAGTCTATTGTTTCTAGAAGCTTTTTGATAGAGTCTTTAGGGTTTTCTAAGTAGAGTATCATGTCATCTGCAAACAGTGAGAGCTTGACTTCTTCCTTTCCTATCTGGATTCCCTTGATATCCTTTTCTTGCCTAATCGCTATAGCAAGTACTTCCAGTGCTATGTTGAATAGGAGTGGTGAGAGAGGACAGCCTTGTCTTGTGCCAGAATTTAGAGGGAAGGCTTTCAGTTTTTCTCCATTGAGGATAATATTTGCCACTGGCTTGTGGTAGATGGCCTTCACTATATTGAGAAAGATTCCCTCCATTCCCATCTTGCTGAGAGTTTTGATCAAGAATGGGTGTTGGACCTTATCAAATGCTTTCTCTGCATCTATTGATATGATCATGTGGTTTTTATTTTTCTTGTTATTGATGTTGTGTATTATGTTGATAGATTTACGGATGTTAAACCAGCCTTGCATTCCTGGGATGAAACCTACTTGATCGTAGTGGATGATCTTCTTAATGAGGCATTGAATCCTATTTGCCAGGATTTTGTTGAGGATCTTTGCATCTGCATTCATCAGTGATATTGGTCTGTAATTTTCTTTTTTGGTAGCGTCTCTGTCTGGTTTAGGTATCAAGGTGATGTTGGCTTCATAAAAGCTATTTGGAAGTGTTTCTGTTTGTTCAATTTCATGAAAGAGTCTTGCCAAGATTGGCAGTAGTTCCTCTTGGAAAGTTTGATAGAATTCATTAGTGAATCCATCTGGACCTGGGCTTTTGTTTTTCGGCAGACATTTGATTACTGTTTTAATTTCATCAATGGTGATGGGGGTGTTTAGATATGCTACATCCTCTTCCTTCAACCGTGGAAGATTATAAGAGTCCAAGAATTTATCCATTTCTTCCAGGTTCTCATTTTTAGTGGCGTAGAGTTTTTCAAAGTAGTTTCTGATTACCCTTTGAATCTCTGTCATATCAGTAGTGATCTCTCCTTTTTCATTCCTGATACGAGTTATCAAGTTTCTCTCTCTCTCTTTCTTTGTTAGGTTTGCCAGTGGTCTATCAATCTTGTTTATTTTTTCAAAGAACCAACTTCTGCTTTCGTTGATCTTTCGGATTGTTTTTTGAGTTTCCACTTCGTTGATTTCTGCTCTCAGCTTTGTTATTTCCTTCTGTCTTCCTGTTCTTGGGTCCTTTTGTTGAGCATTTTCTAGTTCTATTAGCTGTGTCATTAAGCTACTCATGTAAGCTCCTTCTTCCTTCCTGATGTGTGCTTGCAAAGCTATAAATTTTCCTCTCAGTACTGCTTTTGCTGTGTCCCATAAGTTCTGAGAGTTTGTGTCTTTATTGTCATTTGTTTCCAGGAACCTTTTTATTTCCTCCTTGATTTCATCTCGGACCCACTGGTTATTGAGCATGAGGCTGTTTAACTTCCAGGTGTTAAAGTGTTTCTTCTGAGTCCCTTTGGAGTTCACAAATAATTTCAGAGCCTTGTGGTCAGCGAAGGTAGTCTGCAAAATTTCTATCCTCTTGATCTTATGGAGGTATGTTTTATGTGCCAGCATGTAGTCTATCCTGGAGAATGTCCCATGTACATTGGAGAAGAATGTGTATCCAGGTTTCTGGGGATGGAGTGTCCTATATATATCCACTAGGCCTCTTTCTTCCATTTCTCTCCTCAGGTCTAGTATATTCTTGTTGGGTTTCAGTCTGGTTGACCTGTCCAGTGTTGACAAAGCCGTGTTTAGGTCCCCCACAATTATTGTGTTGTTGTTGATATTATTTTTCAGATTTGTCAGCAGTTGTATTAAATATTTTGCTGGCCCCTCATTCGGTGCATATATGTTTAGGAGAGTGAATTCTTCCTGCTCTACGTACCCCTTGATTAATATAAAATGTCCGTCTTTGTCCCTTACAACCTTCCTGAGTATAAAGTTTGCATTATCTGATATTAGTATGGCCACTCCAGCTTTTTTATGGGTGTTGTTTGCTTGGATAACTTTTCTCCAGCCTTTTATTTTGAGTCTATGTTTGTTCTGACTATTCAGGTGCGTTTCTTGTAGGCAGCAGAAGGTTGGATTGAGTTTTTTGATCCATTTAGCCACTCTGTGTCTCTTAACTGGTGCATTTAGTCCATTGACGTTGAGAGAAAGAATTGTCCTGGGATTTAACGCCATCTTTATTTCAAAATTTGGTGTGTCTTTTGGGTAGTCTTGTCTTAGATTAGGTCTTTCAGTTTTTCTCTTAAGACTGGTTTTGTGTCTGTGAAGTTTCTGAGCTGTTTTTTGTCTGTGAAACCATGTATTCTTCCATCAAACCGGAAAGTGAGTTTTGCTGGGTATAGTATTCTGGGTGAAGCATTCATTTCATTCAGTCTTGTCACAATATCCCACCACTGCTTTCTGGCATTGAGCGTTTCTGGTGACAGGTCTGCTGTAAATCTCAGGGAAGCTTGCTTGAACATGATTTCCCCTTTTGATCTTGCTGTTTTCAGAATTCTGTCTCTATCTGTGGGATTTGTCATTGTGACTAGGATGTGTCTTGGGGTGGTTTTTCTGGGGTCTCTTTTGGTTGGTACTCTTCGGGCATGCAGGATTTGATCACATATATTCTTTAGCTCTGGAAGTTTCTCTTTAATGATGTTCTTGACCATTGATTCTTCCTGGAAATTTTCTTCCTGGGTCTCTGGGACTCCAATGATTCTTAAGTTGTTTCTGTTGATCTTATCATAGACTTCTATTTTCGTCTGTTCCCATTCTTTGACTAATTTTTCCATTGTCTGCTCATTTGCTTTAAGTTTTTTGTCCAATCTCTCCTGCTGTATGGAATTGTTATGTATCTCATCTTCCACAGCACCAAGTCTATTCTCAGCTTCTGATACCCTGTCCCAGAGCTTATCCATTTTGTCATTCACTTCGTTTACTGAGTTTTTCAGGCCTGTTAGTCGACATGTTATTTCAGTTTGGAGTTTTGTCATTTCTGCCTTCATATTTTCTTGGTTCTTATTAGTGTTCTGTTCAACTCGATCCATGGTTTCTTGGAGTCTGTTGAGCACCTTCCATATTGCTAGTCTAAAGTCCTTATCTGAGAGGTTGATTAGTTGTTCAGTCATTATCTGGTCCTCAGAATTGTCATCTTCATTCTCTATGTCTGATGCTGGCCTGCGCTGTTTCCCCATTGTCACATTTGTATTGTGGGTTTTTCTACGTGTTGTAGTGGTATTCATTGTCTATATGATGTAGGCAGCACACTCCTCTGGCTCCTCCCTTTCTGGATGGGCTGACTTGCCTCTAAGGGAGGGGAGTCCTCCGTGGATGAAGCCTCACACTGGGTCAAATCTTAGGCCCGAGCATGTAACAGAGAAGACAGTCCAGAGAGAAATGTTTGCTTCTGTGATATAGCGCCGTTCTTAGTGTGATTTTTCCTTCCTGTTGCAATGGAGTTCTTTCCTTAGAAAGAGTGCACGGCCGCGTAGCGAAGCGGAGCGGCCGTGCTCCTCTTAGCCTCTTTTTGCCCCACTCGCAAGAGTTTCACGCAAGAGGACAGTAGACAGACATAGACAGGTCACACTCACAGTCTTTCACAGCTGAGCCCCACTGGGCCGGTGTACTTTCGCGGATTTTCCCCGCCTGGTGTCAGCACTGAAGTGATTTTAAACTTTGCCTGTATCAGTGACAAAAAGGACTCCCAGATCTGCCGCTTTCCAGTCACTTCTCTGTTGTGCAAGACTTTTATTCCTATTTATTTCAGTTTGTAATCACACTAGGGCCTTGGAAAAATACAAATAAAAAGATATCAAACTTGTCATTGGCATGATCTTTTTGGGAATGGTTGGGTGATCTCTAATGGACTCTGATCATCACTGATGCCAACCAGCATGCCTCAGACCTCTGGGTTCTCAGATCTGTCACTGGACTGTGAGAAATGGGAATGAGTCTTCTATCTGTGCCAGAAACCCACAGGTTCTCATAGTGATATATACACAGAGACACATATACAGAATACCTATGCAACCAAAAGTCCCCGCTGACTATGAATTTGAGAGCTACTGCTGCCTGCAAAATTATGAGATTTCTTTCAGGCTTCAGTGCAGCAGCTATGGGCATTATAATGGGAATAGGAAGTACATACTTGTAATTAATATCTTTTCTTGTCCCCCAAGCTGTCCCCTGGCCCCTTTATATGTTAGGTAATGGATCTTCCAACTCTTCTGAGACACAGCAATGTAGTTAATATCAACACAGAGCTTTCACCTAATTTCTACTATTAAAAGGGAGAGAAGAAAAACAAACACCCACAGCGGGATATTCATGCCTGAGAAAAATGACAGTGAGGGTAAGAAGTCAATAAGAAGAGTGTACTGGATATAAGGTGCTTGTTTTTCATGCTGCCAAATTTGGTTCTATCTCTGGCATCTTGAGCAGCATCAGCGGTCACTCCTCAGCGCAGAACCTGGAGTTTCCTCTGATCATCACTGACTTTGTGTCCCCCAGTGTCAAAGATACTCAGGATGTGAACCTGGAAGAGAGTACTTGTAAACAGACTGATCTTGCACAATGTAAAGAGGACTAAATTTTCTAGTAGTTATGTTCATGACTCTCAGTATTGTATTCCTGCAACATTCTTGAACTTGGGTCAAACAGAGCCCTGTTGACTACAGGTTGCTGTTATTATTCTGAATATTGTAGGCAGAAATACTACAAATCTGAGCTGTTATAAGCAGATGCTCCTGGCAATAAAGAGGTGAGCAAAATAGGAAGATCGCCGGGGATGGGGGTGGAAATGGGGTGGGAGAGGCATTGGAGTTGTGAATGTTGCACTGACAAAGGGAGTGTTCTTTTTTAAAACTGAAACCCAGGTACAAACTCTTTGTAATCATGGTACTTAAATAAATATATTAATTTAACACACAAAAAGGAGGAGTTCTACTCAGGAAATCTCTCATTTAGGGTCTGCATTAAAATGAAAAAAATTAACATTTCTCAGAGTGACATAATTACAGAGATAGTACAGCAGTAGGGTATTTGCTATATATTGGGCCAACCTAAGTTCAATCCTTGGCTTCAGAAGGCACCAAAAATCCTACCAGGAGTGATTAATGAGTATAGAATCAGGACTTAAGTCCTGAGCACCATTGAATATGGTCCCCAAACCAATATATATTTACATTAAGAATTTGGACATTAAAAGTAATGGGCATGCTTAATATAAATGTCTTGTCTGAGCATATGAGAGATCTGATAATTTCTTTAATAATAGTCACCAAAAGATATTTACTATATAAACTCTGATATACATCAGCTGTTGTTGGATGTAAACAGAAGATAATTTTTATTATTTTGAATTTTAGGGGGGTTGGGCCACACACACAGCACTGATTACTCCTGACTCTGCTGGTGGGCTCAGGGACAGTAAGGCACAGTACTATTTTTTATATAATCTTTATTTAAGCACCATAATTACAAGCATGATTGTAGTTAGGTTTCAGTTATAAAGAGAACACCTCCCTTCACCAGTAGTATTCAACTACTTGTTTGCTTGCAGACATCACAGGCACAGTAAAAAGAGGGAAATCTTATGCACAGAAACAAGATCTTATCTTCTAGGGATAAGAATACTTATCCCTATACTTATCCCTATACGCATACCTTTTATGATAAAGGGATGCCTCCCACCCTGAACATGTGTCATGTGTACCCAACTTAGACTCCCTGAGATTGGACAGTGATCGTCCAACCCTGAACCCCAGATCTCAGACTTAGAACCGATATAGTTCCCTGCAACACCAGGAATCAATCTCCCCCTGGAAAATTCCTCATTCCACTCTGGCACCAACTTGCACCAGTTTTGATATGACATCCTAACAATGAGGAAACAGCAACAACTTGATCCAAGAGCAGGTTGTCTTATCTCATCACCTAATGGTAAGATAAAATCAGAAGACATGTCATCCTTTGATCTGTGAAAAACTCAAGAAAACTACAGAAGACCGACTGTGACAACCATGACTGGGCAGAACTTATCCTGGAACCATTAAGAAAGACCCTACCCTAGGCTTTAGCCTAGGATCTGTACAAAAATCAAAATCTCTACTTTCAGAGGTCAGACTTTGACAGCTGAGACTGAGTAGAACTTCTGGAACCATAATGAAGACTATCCCCTAGGCTTCAGCCGAGGATCTGAGCAAAAACCAAGACCACTTATTACAGAAGAATGATTACAAAAACAATGATGGAACAGAACTTCTAGAATGATAAATAAAATTTCTGTCCTAAACTTTGTCCTATGACCTGTGCAAATAACAATATCTCTAGTGACAGAGGCCAGGCCTGATTTTATCATCCACAACTGAGCGGAAAATTTCCTGGCACCATAAAAAGACCTTGAGGTGTGGTAATGAGCATATATGGAGCCAGTAGTTGTTCCCATGGCAGCATGCTTCAAGGGCGGGGAAACCCTAAATCTTTTATGCCAAGGGAATTTCTTTTCTAACTTCCCCAATACTTACTAAGCCTATGCAAAAAGAAAAGGGGGGGGGCACAAAACCTTGCCACACCAGAACTCCTCCCTTTATTTTTTGTTGGTTTTTTTTTTCTATTTATTTTTTTCTTTTTCTCTTTTCCTTTCTTCTTCTTTTTTTTTTCTTTTTTCTTTTTCACCGCTGTGATTATTATTTGGTGATGTGTTTTTGTTGGTTGCTGGGAGCTTTTTATTATTTTGGTAGTTATTGTTTTTCTTTTTTTTTGTTGTTAAGGTTGTTTGTTGGTTTTTTATGTTATGTTTTTTTTGTTTGTTTGTTTGTTTTTTGTCTTCTCAGAGCAGAACCACACAACTTGAATCATCTTGTTCTGCCTCATGAATTGAGGAGGGAAATAAAAAAGAATGGTACCAGGACCAAATAGTCATATGAACATTGAAGGGAAATAAAAAACGATCAGACTTAAACACCAAACCTAAAGTCAACAACAACAGAATGGATACCCCACTACAACAAGCTATACACAGAGGGTAACAGTTGCACTAGCATTCCTGGGGGAGGGGGCAAAGGAGGGAGATATGGGACACCTGCTGGGAAAAGGGGTGGGGGAAGGACAACCCTGGTGTTAGGAAATGCCCTGATCAATTGTCTCTATGTACCTCAATATTACTGTGAAAGATTTGTTACTCACTTTTGGTCACAATAAAAATTATGTAAAAAGAAAAAAGTAGTTGAATACTACTTTAAAAATTGGGACTCTCGGAGCCAGAGCAACAGCACAGCAATAGGGCATTTGCCTTGTATGCTGATGACCCAGGGCTAACCTGGGTTCAATCCCTGGTGTCCCATATGGTCTCCTGAGCCAAGAGCAGAAGTAACCACTGAGTGTTACTGGGTGTGGCCACAAAACCACAAAATCCAAATGAAGGGGGGGGTCTCCTTTTGGGTTAAAAAGACATGAAATTATTGCCTAAAGATAATAAAGATAAGAAAATGGATCTCTCCCATCCCAGTGCCACAATCTTCCATGTTATACAGTTGTATTGTGGAAGGATTACATAACATGAATGTAGGTAAAGTACTCAGATCTAAACAGATCTAAACAGGGGAATATTGGCCCTTAGTGCACAGCATCTACCCCAGAGAGTCATTTATCCACTAAGAAATTGAGGATTTCATTGTTCCTAATATAAGTATATACTGTCTTCATGATTTAAGTTCTAGTGGCTAAAATAATATAGTATAAGGGTTAAGGTGTTAGCATGAGATCAAACCTGGCTCAAGCCCATTAACATTTTGTGATTATACAGCACCACCAGTGTTGATCCCTGACATAGAACCAGGAATAAACCCTGAATAGCATTAGGGATACTCTCCAATTTTTAAAAGACTTCATGATAAAAATGACTGAAAATACGACTTCTTGGATTATCTTTATTTCTTAAGTAGATTTAAATTCTTTTCAATGAATTTTAACATTTCCTGAAAAATTGGCTGATATATGATTTTCTCAGGTTATCTTCACTATATCAAATGAAGACAGACATTCCTTGATCCTTCATAGCCACATATTTAAAATAAATAAGCATTAAAAATAAAATGTGGCATTCCTGACCAAGAGAATGTAGAGAGTAGATAAACAAGTATATAAAAACTCCCCCAATA
The DNA here is from genome assembly GCF_024139225.1 of Suncus etruscus. Lineage (NCBI taxonomy): Eukaryota > Metazoa > Chordata > Mammalia > Eulipotyphla > Soricidae > Suncus > Suncus etruscus. The sequence goes on from NC_064860.1 coordinate 20,796,667, forward strand.
TGGAAAACAAATAAAACAAAACGAAAAGCATATAAAAACCCCAATATGGAAGAAAAGATATTATATATATACATATAACCAAAGATATAAATGTATATATATGTATGTATATAGGGTTATGCAATACCTATCAGAAAAAATATGAACTTTTTCTGTCTGTATGTCCTTTAATTCTTTCTGCCAATGAAACAAAAATACTCTGAATGAGAACAAGAGTTCTATTTCTTCTGAATTCCCAATACTGTTCCAATAGATGTTAGAGTCTGAATATTGGAATTCTAACAGTAGAATTTTAGGGGGAAAAGGGCCAAGTTTGGGTCTACACATGCTCAGCACAAGTCATGCTTCATAGCAAATGATCCATGGGGAGTAGGGAACAGATGGAGCTGGGGCGAGAAGCCGGCCTCTGCTCTGCAATGCCGTTCCACCTTGTGGGGCTCAGCGCTGGGGACTCTGGGAGCCGCAGAGCATTATGGCGGGTGCAGTGGTTCAGTTGTTCCTAGGGAGTGTCATTGTGCCCTGATTGCCAGCATTCAAGTGTTCAGAGGGGGAATCACGGATACCAAATGGAGGAAAACAATACACAGGAGCCTACTATCTTTAAGCGGGTAAATTATCTTTTTCCTTGATAAAGCAGAAAATGTTAATGGCTAAGTCAGCCAAGACATTTTATATTAGAGGTAAATAAAGAAACAAAAGATTGCTCCAGTAGCTTTGTGGGCAATTAAGGAAAGCCATTCAGTACCCTGAATGAAGTTAGGAAGACTGATATCAGTTTATGGTTATGTAATGACAGGTGCGATTTGGCCTGATTGTTAAATTCTGGAAAGTATTTTGGAACTAAATATCTTTAATTAGTGCTGTGACATTTTGTATAACATATTATAGTACAATGAAAATAAATGTGATAACTCTGTATAGCCTGTTAGTTCCTTGATTACAAACTACCTTACTGGACTACTTTGGTCCTGAAACTAAATTGTGACAGCCACTTTTTTGTTGTTTATAGATGATGAATTAACATATATTGATTTGTAATATTTGATTAGAGAATGAAAAATAGTGTGTAGAATAAGGGGTTATATCAGAAACAGAAAAACTGGGAAAGCAGGACTAGACTGTAAAATTATCCCCGCCAGTTTTTGTGGACCAGAAAGAGCTGCTTTTTTGGTCCAACATATAGAAAATTAAGCCCATTATTTCTGCTGGTTTTGCTCAAAATAGGCCCGATTTGCAGCAAATCTGCTGATAAATTGAGTAACGTCACAATAAAGAAGGTTTGATATGGACATTAATAAAGATTAAAAAATACTTTTGGTAAAAAATAATTTACCAAACTACCCTCTACCCTACAACAGACAATGATTTACCAAAATAGACAAGTCAAATTCTAAATGAGATAACCTGAAAAGTAGAAGAATTTTCGAATTATTCTGAAAATGCCAATCAATCACCACTGTTCTCCTGTATGAATTTTTGTTCCTTTGTTTTGTTTTGGGGTCACACCCAGTAATTCCTTGGGGTTGTTCTTGACTTTGCATTAGGGAACACTCCTGGCAGACTCAAGAGGCTATATGGGATGCAGTGGCTATGGGGTGCAGGGTATTAAACCAGGATTGATCATGTGCAAGGAAAATAACATCCAAGCTCTTCTATTGCTTCTGCCCCTCTCCTGAGTACTTTTGAGCATTACTGGGCCTCAGAACTCAAACAAATAAAAGTTACTTCCTAAAAACTTACTATACAGTGATTCTATGGTGATTGAATGGAAAAATGGGTGTATAATTATATTTTCAAGCCCACAGCATAAAATTTGCTATTAATAATTCCTTGTTCATAGCATGCTAGTCATACATGTATATACTAAATAAAGTAATCAGTGTTTATTTTAAAATAAGGCCCTTCTCTATCAGTCAAAAAGTGGTCAATTTCATGATAGGATCTCCCATTAAATGTATTAATATAAAAATAAAGATGGTTCAGTCACAGTTACTGAGTAATGGTAGACAGTTTGGCAATATACCACTAGAGTCACACATTTCATCAATTACAGGCCCCAAAATTCCTCATACTCAAAAGAAATAATATATTTCTTTGACCAAAGGCACACACAGGTATTACCATGGTCATATTTGCAATAATTCTCATGCAGATATATACCAACATCTACCAATAGTAAAATGGTTGGAGAAATATACAAAGTTGTAAATACTTTAGCATTACATTCATATGTGGCTCAAAACTAGGCAAAGCCAATCAAGAGTGACAGAAGTTTATTCCTAGATATTGGTGACTCGGAATTCTAGATTGTAGACAATGGTTTGATAGTTTACAAAAAGTTATTTTGTAAAATTTGTTCATATTGTAAATTTAGAACAGATGTAATCCTATGCATAAAATCTACACTCTAATAAGAACAAAACTAGCCTGGGCTTAACCAAGCCTTGACTTCAGCTTTTCCAGCTTCCTTAAATAGGTCCTGATTCCTACTGAAGATATCTTGACTCCTCTGATTCAATACATCTTTAGATTCTTCAATGGGTAGTAAATCAAAGAAAATTCCAACAGTATTATTTAAGATATTATACCTCCTACCTATGAAAATATGAATAAGAGGTCCACCAAAAGAGAGAGAAATGGCACAAAGGTGTGAAGCACTAACAGCAGGCTTTCATTATGCAATTTGATATTTTCAAGTGAAATGTCTGATTATTCTCAAATCCTACCATATATGACAAAATGATTTTTTTACACATCAGGCTGGATTAGAGAAGTCAAAGATAATAGAAGGGTGTTAACAGAAACACTGAGGACAGAGAAATTGCTATGCTTATTAAACAATAAATATCCTCTGCTATTTTAATTGGTACTAAGCAATGCAACATGTGCTGGGGTTATCAACCATGTCTCTTGATTCCAAAGACTTTACTATCTGGTCATAGAATTCATTTTTAAAACAAGTTATATAAGTTATTATTTATATTAATGATAGGGGAGAAACTATACACATCTATAGTTATGATCATTTCTGTTTCCATACATTTTGGCTGTATAACTTTTAGGGGGTTATATAAGCTCTGTTTGGGAATAAAAGTTCTTCCTAATTCACAGGATTGCTGTGAAAGGGAAACAAGTTATTGGGTCACACTCGCTCAGGGGTTACTCTTGGCTCTATGCTCAGAAATCACTCCTGACAGGCTTGGGGGACCATATAAAATGCCGGGATTTGAACCACTGTCCTTCCGCATGCAAGGCAAACGCCTTACCTCCATGCTATCTCTTTGGTCCCAAGGGAAACAAGTTAATGCTCAAAAATAACATGAAAACACTTTAGCATACTGATGTTTATGTTGCACCCAGTATTGATTTTCATGCACCTAGTTTAACATTTTGGAGATTCTTATAGTCAGTTAATTTTGTCTTCTCCTGTTGGGTGTTAACTGTCATTATCTACAGATGACTGATCTTAGATTTTTAGTTCTGGTGGCTGGATTAAACACATTTCCTGTCCATTTGAGGAAGAAATAAAAACTCAGTTGTACCAAAAAATCTTACTTTGAAGCAGCTTGTAAATTAAATATGCAAATTTCTAAAAAATGATAAAACATGGGGCAAACTTTTGGAGGCTTATGAGTAACTTGGAGCTTTGAGATAACTTAAAGATGCATTGTATCACTCACTAATTCTTCTGAAACTTCAAGTAGTTGTAAAGATAATATACATATGACAAAGTCAGCAAGTTGTGTCTAAGTAATTGCTTGATGTACTTCTCTGTAATGTTAAAGAATATAGTGACTACTATTGTTTAGTATTTCAAGTAATCATTATTTAATTGTTTTGTTTTGTTTTTATTTTGATGGGGCCACCTGGCAGCGCTCAGGCATTATTCCTGTCTCTGCACACAGAAATAGGCTCAGGGTACCATATGGGATGCTGGGGATTGAATCCGTGTCCATCCCTGGTTGACTGCATGGAAGGCAAATGCCCTATCACTATCACTCTGTGATATCACTCTGGCCCTATTATTTAACTTATTTAATTTTATCTTAGATTACTTTATTTAAGAACAATGGTTACAAAGTTGTACATGATTGAATTTGTATCACAAATGTGCACCACCTACACAGGTGCATTTTTCCAGCCACCACCATCCCCAATTTCCCTCTTACCTGTCCACCCCTACTTGTCTCTGGGGCACTTATTTTGTTGCTATCTTTTTCTTTTTCTCTTTTTTTCATTTTAAACATGTGGTTTGAAGTATTTTTAATGAAGTGGCATCACGCATGTAATTTTTTCCCCTTAATAGCCCAGTTCTACTCCAGAGTGATCAGTTCCAACTATCATTGTCATAGTGAGTCATTTTCTTAGCTAAAATATACTTACCTCTTTGTGGCTTCCTACCAAGCTTCTCACCATTGACTGGTTCTTCTGGCCCTCTGGATATTATTACCATACTGTCTTTTATTTTTCATATACCCAACAAATGAGTGAGATTATTCTATGGCCATCCATCTCCTTCTGATGTATTCTACTCAAAATAAATGTCTCTGTAGATATCCATGAATAAGCAAATTTTATGACTTGATTTTTCCAAATATCTGCATAGTATTCCATTGTGTAGATATACCACAGTTTCTTTAGCCAAGCATCTGTTCTCGGGCATTTAGTTGTTTCTAGATGCTGGCTATTGTAAATTGTTCTGAAATGAACATAGGAAAGCAGAGAACTTTTCTGCATGGTGTTTTTGAATTCTTAGAAAATATCCATAGGAATTGTATTGCTGGATCATCTGGGAGCTCAGTTTCTAGTATTTTTAGGAATATCCATAGAGATGTCGAGCATTTTCTCATGTGTCTTTTGGCCATTTGTATTTATTCTTTGAAGAAATTTCTTTTCCCCATTTTTGGATGGGGTTGATTTTTTTCTTGCTTAATTCTATCAGCACATTGTATATTTTAGATATTATTATTATCACTATTATTATTGTATATTAACTGCTTACCTAATTGGTACTGGGTAAATAGTTTCTCCCATTTTGTGGGTAGTTTTTGTATCCTAGTCAGTTTTCTTTGAAATACAGAAGCTTCTTGCAGCCCTATGCTAATTCTACTGAAGTTAAGACAATATAGTACTTTTGGTTTCTCCCTCACATTTTGATTAAGGTCTTCTTTTTACTGCCCCAAAAGTTAAATTTATATTAGAGGATATATTTCTTCAATATTATTTTAGTACTAATAAGCTAAATTTCTTTTTTAAATTTTTCAATTTTCTCTCATTCAGCTCCAATGCATTGCTCATCATTAATTTTCCAGTTCCGTAACATACTAGTATTCTCCCCAGGTACTTGAATATATAAAGTTACATCTTAATTTCTATGTAACTGAAATATTAGTTATATAAATTTTTGAGTCATTCCATTTCTTCATAAAAAATTTTTCAGACATTATTTAAAACTTCTGAAGATTTACTAAGAATAGAAATTTAGAGACCAGAGTGGTGGCACAAGCGGTAGGGCATTTGCCTTGCACACTTTAACATAGGATGGACTGTGGCTCAATCCCCCGATGTCCCATATGATCCCCCAAAGGAGGAGCAATTTCCGAGCACATAGCCAGGAGTAAACCCTGAGCATTATTGGGTGTGGCCCAAAAAGCAAAGAAAAAAATAGAAATTTAAGGCAAATTTGCCCTGTAATTTCTAGCATGTAGATTTTCTGCAGACTTCTAAATAAAATTTAATAAAATTTATGAAATTTTTCTAGATACATTACATTTAAACAAAATTTTACCAGAGGAAGTCTGACATATGTCCAATATTGCAAAAATAAAAAGTTAGATTAACTCAAGAATAGTATGTACTATGCATGTATTATTTGCTTATGCCATTAATCTATCACAGTGCATTAAAAATTCCTGTTTGCTATTCTCCTTACCTCACTAGGCCTTATCTTCTTAACTGCATCTACAGTTTCATGTTTATGCTATTTTTAACTTTTTTTATAAAGATATTGCACAAGGATTGGTAGAACAGAGCTCTATTTTTTGAGAGATAAGCAAGCAAATAAAATCTCCTTTAAAATTCTAGAATTCGCCAAAATTTTGCTAAGTTCTATGTTAATCAACAGGTAGGCTTAAGTAGAAATTAAAATTAAGAATAGTTTTCTTGGTTAATCGGGCCCTGGGGGGAGGGGGGCTAGAAATTCCTCCCTGGGCCTCCAAAAACTACAGAGGCTTGGCTGTCAGAACACTCCACATGCCAGGATTTCGTGTGCCTTTGACTGGTATGATCGGGCTCTGGGCAGGACAGCTAGCCATAGGATCCCTGGGCTGACCACTTAGTCCAGGTGAACAAGATTCCCTCCACACCAGGCGGGTCTTCAGGGCCACGCCTGGTTAATCGGGCCCTGGGGGGGAGGGGGTGAGAAATTCCTCCCTAGGCATCCAAAAAGTACAGAACTGCGCGGGGGCTCGCGCGTACTTCATGTATTCAGAATATTCCTTATTCTTATGTTATGTTTTGCGTATACAGAATGTTTATTTTGTATTCTGCCCTTTCCCACAACCCTACAAAGCTCTTTTTTACTCCTTAACTTTCTAACCCCCTCTCAAACATCACTAACCTACATTACTCTTTTTAACTTCAGTAGTGTACAATCCTAATCACAGTCCAAAGCTGTGCATTGTGTGTGACAAACCCAAACTGTTTCAAGATACATAAAATGGACACGTATTTCTTTAGAATATTTTGTGTTTTTTATTTGACAGCTATAATTCTTACTAAATGTTGTCTTATACAGTGATGATTCTAACCATTTTTTATCTTCTCTTTTTGAGCTGTTTAACAAGGAATTTTGGTGGAAGATTCCCCCAGTTTAATGCTTATGATTGAACCATGTCATGGGAATCATTGGAATTGTTCCTATGGCCCCCATATGCGCCAATAACACCACATGGCATTGCTTCTTATTTGCATAGGCACATTAAAATGGGAAAATACTATACATACAAATAAGATCCTATCTAATAGAGATTGGAACACACAAATCTTGTAGTGCAAAGGGACCTTACACCCTGAACATTGACATAACGACCTGGCACAGACCTCAGAAGAAAGGGCATAATCCATTCACCCCTGAACCAGGGAAGCCATCCACGAAACATCCAGGCTGGTCTATAACATCACCTGGAAGCAATCCTCTACCATGGAAGACCTACACTGCTCAGACTTTGACCTGCTCAAAAGAGACTTCCCTTAACACTGAGAAGACTTAACAACAACAACGACCTGCTTACAGGACAGGGCTCCCTGCATTGCCCTTTGATTGTGAGGTGAAAGGAGAGGATGCTCCACATCCTAACTTCAATGTAAGATATGCAGATTCCAGGATCTTTAATACAGAAACATGATACCAACAACAGAGCCTGTGTGAAAAATAAAAGTGTGTTGGCACTACAGACAATATATTGGATTGGACGATCTAGCTTGCCTGGAGCCTAGACTTGGTCTTGTGCCAGGAAACTTCAGGGGTAGGGTCTCTTTGTATTTAGGCCAAGGTTATTCCTTTCCATGCCCCTCATATTTTGGTGGGCCTATGCAAACAACAATTGCCACTCTAACACCGTTTTTACTGTGCTCCTTTGACTCTAATCCTTAAAAAGAACTCACTTAAAATTTGAGGTTAACTTAAGCTAATATGCATGTATATGGAAATGTAAGAAAATACTATGCCTGTAATGTTTAAGGAGTTACGTAAGTTTTATGGCTTTAGATTGCCTTGTGTACTGTTAAGAAATATTATAATGTGTTACAATCTGGGGACTTGAGGGACAAAGTAATTGTACATGGATTCTGTCTTATTTATCTTAATGTTCTTTGGCTGAAATTTCAAAGTTAAGATATCAGCAAGGGGACTTCTGAGAATTATGTTATGGGTGATTGTCCTTCCACTGTAACTTACCTTGTCCTCTTTCTTTGCACCCTTGTTCTCATAATTAAAAATAAAATAGAATAAAATAAAAAAAATGAGGTGGGGGGTTGTACATGTAAAACTTACTTGTTGATACTAACCTCTAGTTATTAAAGTTAATTTACATCAAACAATTCAAATACAAAGTGACTTATCTTCAAGTATTGATCGACAAAAATGTACAATTAGTCTTGTATATACAATTATTATATAAATTACAACATAAAGTTATTTATGTAATATATATTTTTAATAAAGAATATGAAATATACAATAAAAAAGAATAGTTTTCTAATTAAAGAAAATTTGAGAAAATTTTAAAATACTACAATGAACACAAAAACAATGTTCCTTCTAACAACAAATAGCATAAATTATGAATAGATTCAGTTTCTCTTTGTTACATTCATTGACTGAGATGTGTTTGCTGATATTTGTTTTTTTTATGAATTCACACATTTTCAGATAGAAGTATATACAGAAGTATTTTGAGTTTTCCATGGAGAGGAGCAAAACTGAAACTGGACATCCTGAAAAAAAAAATCCTAAGGCCTTCATAAAATCTTAAACTTGCCCTTCTGCTATAAAGGAATATGTGGATGCTGAGAAGAGAATTGAAGTTACCAAGGTGGGTAGGGAAAATTGAAGCAAGTGAAAGGTAAAGGCATATTGAAAGTTACCTAAATTCATGGTGGAGTTGGAACTTTGATGCTGGTTATGATGTATTAATTTAATACAGCAAAAAAAAAGCATCAACATAAGCCGCATTATAATATGTTGCCTCAGATATAGTAAAATATTAAAAAAAAAAACAATTTTTTTCCTAGTAATAGTACTGTTTAATTCTAAGATGCCATCATAGTGAACAAACTTTACTTTTATGCTACATAATTATATTCAAAGCTTTATGTATTTTTGTTTATAATTACACAGTAATTATAAATGTTTAGTACCAAACTGATGACAAACACTATTTTGTTGAATAGGTCTTGCATTTAGAAAGAAAAGTTTGTAAAACCCAAGGCACTAGGCCACGTTGATTTGCATATGCTGTGTTTTGAAATGAAATCCCATTAACTTTTCCCAATATAAAACTTTTTTTTAATATAAAAAAACAAATATTTATTGCTTCATTATACATTGATCTGTGGGAGATTGGCTGAGAGAAGTCAGAGTCAAATAAAGTCAAAGTCAGAATAAAGCTTTATCACTGCACTCAAGTTCTAAATACAATGGGGAAAATGGGGGAGGTGGGGAGAAATTATTTAACAATCAGGAACACTTGACCTTGGATATAGGTACTATTTTCCATACCCTGAAAGGGAGGGTTAGAAAGGGACAAGGAATGGGAATGTGGGATGGGCTAGAGATTACAGTGGAAACAGGTCTTGGGCACTTTGATGAAGATAAATTATTTACTATGCATCAGCACTATAAACTTGGGCACTGATGTATCTATCTAATCCAAATTACAGTAGCGTTTAAAAAACAATAAAAGAAAAATGGCCCAAGATCTAATCTTATAAGATTTAAATTTATGTTCTAACACTGAAAGCTTGTGCTCCTTTTCATATGAGCACTTGACAAATTAATTTTCGTGAGCCTAATATTCACACAGTGTTTCTGTTATTGAGGCTTGTGGGGAGAAGTTCACTTAGCAAAAGTATCAAACATGTAGCTTACTTTCTATTTCTAGACATTTTCTGAGGACAATGGTGACTCTCCATCGTCTGCTAATTTAGTGAATCAATTAAAGGTAGATATCCTAAGGGTGGCAGCCACTGGAATAAAGGTAAATGAATATCAAAGTGGCCTATTTTGCAAAATTAAGGGAGAGGGGAAGTAGAAAAGAATAATGAGGTTGTTTGTTTTTAAGTAAAGGACACAGAAGACTAAGGAATAATTTCTGTGATTTGTAAAATTTAAAATTTCTTACACCAGACATCTATTGAAAAATAAAACTATGTAAAATCCCTACTATGACTCTAAAGTTGCCAGTTTGAAGCTTTCTTTTTAATTTGATTAGGCTCCTAAAATGTATCAGTATAGAGGTTCTGCCAAAACAAAGGAAGATCTCATTGCAAATAGTAGAAATGCAACAGAATGCACATTTCTGGTAGAAAATTTCTCTCTGACACCCACTCAGACAAATTCAATCATACTACAGATGCATTATATTTGGGGGGGGGACAATAATGCTAGTTTTTTTTTCCAAAATAGAAACTGCGCTCACTGCTTTCCAGATGTACAGTTCCCTCTGGTTAATTCTTACAAAAATGGCTTTCATTGTTCAAAAACAAAACAAAAAGAAAAAAAATTGAACAAGTTTCTTTGTGTCTTTATTGTCTCAGGGGATAAAAAGCAGTTTATCTACACAGCACATGCATTGCCTTGGCAGAGTACCTTGTGGCTTCTTCTTCTTCTTCTTTTATTTTTTTTAATCTGCATTTGCTAAATTTAGAATGAACTGTAGGATAATCCTTGCTAGGAAAGTGGATTATAAAGATAAAAGAAAGAAGCATTAAGTTCTTTCCCCAACCAGTTCCAAATGTGCCTTTATGCCTATAATATCCCATAAACACCAGGGCAATTGCGCCAGCTGCTCTGTCTCTCTGAGGGCATGATATTTCCCTACATTCTGGCACCAGCCATCACCCCAAAGGAAAGAAACACTCACAAGCCAGAAGTAGGCAGGCGGAGCTTTCACCAGGACTATAGATAAACACACAGACCTGATAGCTCTCTGCTGACAGGGAGTGTCTATAAAAAATTAAAAAAGTGAAATATAAAAAGACACTAAATCCAGACATAAAAGCAGGCTTTTAGCTATTTTTTTTCATTATATCCTTCTAATCCTTTATAAATGTGATAACCCAGGACATTTGGCAACAATGCATGAAATGGGGATGAAGCTAAGAAAGAGGGATTTAACTTCAGGGTGAACTGATTACTGTAAGACACACACACACACACACACACACACACACACACACACACACTTCCATTGGTTAGGGAACTTCTGTGCCATCCCATTTTTGTACAGATAAAAACCAGAGTGTTGGCTTCAGTTAAAACCGGAAACCCCAGCTGAGAACCATATGACAGGAATGCCCATTTTGCTTTATCTCTTGGTTTTATTTCAAACTTCAGATGGTGCAACGGGCATTTCCTCACTCTTTTAAAATATGTATTTAAGGGAAGAGGCCATTTGGGCCATGTCTAGCTATGCATAGTGTTTACTCCTTGGCACTGTACTCAGAGGTCATTCCTGGCAATACTCAGGGGACCATATGTGTAAAAGGAAATCAGATGCAACCATCCTATCTCTCCAGTCCCAATTTTTAATTCTTTGTTTTGTTTTTGGGTTACACTCAGCAGTTTTTTTACACTCAGGAAATAGGAATCCCTCCTGGTGCAGCCGAGGTACCAAATGAGATGCCAGACAGAACCCAGGTGGGCTGTGTGAAAGGCAAGCAAGCACCTTGCCCACTGTACTATCATTCTGGCCCAGCTATTCCTAATATTTAACTGCACAACAAAATCACATTCAAAATGAATTGGCAAGATCTATCCTGATCTCACAGCCTGTTGCATCTAAATCCACTTTAATAAGACCACATGTTGGTGTCTATTGATCTCTAATGCAGGCAGAAGAGGCTTTCGAGCATTTTCAGATGAAACCCTAGATTGAATTCTTAGTTATGTCATGTTTGAGGCTTGTTGTAGGTTTTAAATTTTTTCTTAACCCTTTGTTTTTCAGATTTGTGAAATTTGTCTAATCTTGTCTAAACTTCCTTCTCAATGTTTTCATTTTGATTTGAATTGGATTGAGCTGGGCTTGCCACACTTTTAAGAGACTTTTCACAGAAGTACAATGTTCCTGTTTTTTGGAAAACTTGCATTTGATACAGAGTGGGAACTTAAAATATCCTCAGGATTTAGAAACTATCCTAAGATATAAGAGAATTTAACTTATTTAATCTTCACAATCATCTTGAAGTGGAGATTATCATTGTCCCCTTTTGACTAGGTACCGCAATATTGTGAGTCTCAGTAATGTAACCATGTTGTTAATCTTCGTGCCATTCTGAAGCCACTGTTTGAACTGGTACCTTCTGTATGCTACAAGAACTGCTGTCCAAATTGGAATCACCATGATATTTTGAAACAAAATCACTTGAAATATGGTGCAAAACAATGTCAAGAGAAAGGGAAATTAGAAGTCACAAATGTGTCTGTGTTGCCTATATGGAAACTGTGATGGGGGAGGAAAAGATTAATGATAGAGATCTGCTTCTGATTGGCTGGTACCTGTTTAAGATGAATAGGAGCCTTTTGTAACCATGATCTCATTAGAATTTGCATCGAAGTGTCTATAAATAGTAGCAGGAGGACAGGGTAGCAAAGACAAATTTGGAAAATCCTATCTGACTGCACTCTGTCAGGACAGGGAATAGGAGACTAAAATGAAAACGGCATCAACAAAAATCCAGCTGAGGAAGACAGGGAACAGAAACAAGTCTTATTAACTTGTTCCTATCATAAACAAAGAGGCCTTGAGGTCTGCATTAAAGACATTGTGCCATTTCATTGTGTGTGACTAAAACGAGAAGTCCTGAGGAGCAGCTCCTGAGTGATGGCCAACAAGGCAAGCATTTGGGAACATTTACATGCTATCATCAGGAGGTGAATGTCGCCTCCCTTGAGCTATTTCCCTCTTTTATTCTTACCACCTTCTTAGAGGCTATAATATTACCTCCAATTTAACAATTGCAAATTGCAAAGCTTCACTTTCTAGCATTCATGTCTGTTTCCAGGGGAACAGATGCAAGTGCTTTTGTTTTTGTTTTGGCAACAGAAAATGCATTTGTTACCAGTGATGAATAACAAATAATGAAAATAAAAAGCAGAAAACCTTAGGAGTTTGAAACATAGCATTAGCTCACAGTTTCTAAGGATCTGGACCCCAACCCTATTTAGCTAGTTACTTGCTTCTTCTGGCTTAGGATTTCTAACAGAATGCAATCAATGTGTAACTCAGCATGTCCATCAAGACTAAACTGCAAAATATCTCTTTCCAAGTTCTTCCTCACAGTCATTGGCATGATTTAGTTCATTGCAGGTTTTGGAGGTGACCAACTCAGTCAGGTTCTATCATCTGTCTTCCATTTGTGCCCCAAAGTCTCTGTGTTACGACTACAAAATGGCAAACAGATTTTTAGAGAAAAGTTTAGAGTTGGATATTGGTAAAAGATTAGGGTAAAAATGATAGAAGAGAATGGCTGCACTCATGTGTAGGGGAAAAAGATCTTTGAAGAGTGTCAGGCCCAGAAAATGGGGGCCTCCATGCTCAGTGTGATGAGACATACAAGACAGCCACTGTTGGCTGGCGTTGAAATGTACAGATATTTGGGAGGGTCAAAAGGAATGAATAGGTCATAAATATAAGACAAAGCAATCATGCACCAACCAGAAGATTGCCTGAACATCTGGATTTGGATAACATGAGGGGTGAAAGGGCTTATGAACACTTTGCTTTGGCACATGATAAAGGAAATGAGGGTTCTAGGGAGGAACCTAGCTTTCAGTGAAAGACCATATTCATGGAAGTTATTAGAGATAGAGAAAAGTATCTTTAACTACAGAATTATTCAAATTTGTGGTCTAAGTGATTTTTTAATAAAACGATGTAGTAAGGCTACCTCCTTCCATCTTTTTTCCCTAGAAAAGACTTGGGAATATTCTTTTATCTTGCGTTTGGTTTTCTAGGGAATTTCTAAGGAAAAGGTAAAGAAAATCTTACATTTCTAAAAATTCAAATAAAAAAAAAGAATTAATATGAGGTTTCTGTTCCCCAGTAATTGCTGCCACCATCACTACTACTGCTACTCTCACCATCACCACCATAATCATAGGCATTGTTGCTTTCTTCCTCTTCCTATCATCGCGTCTCTTCCCTTGGGAATCTACAAGAAGATAATAAACCATGCAATTTAATACAAGGATGCATGCAAGAGAAGATCAAGTTCTATTCCGCAGATTAAAATGGGGTTATTCATATTTACATAATTTACATGATCCATTTTAGTGATGAATTTTCTTATACATATTGTTTAGAAGTTCCCCAAAAATTACTAAGAATTCTTTACATATTTCTTTTACCCAAATAAATGAAGATTAAATTTATTAATAAGAAAATAAAAAACTTCTAACAGTAAGCAGATCATTATACAATGATCATTATACAAATTGGGTGCCTTTTAGCCCAAACATGCTTAACTCTCAAAGTTCTAGAAATTAAAATTATTAATAAATGAAGATTAAATTTATTAATAAGAAAATAAAAAACTTCTAACAGTAAGCAGATCATTATACAATGATCATTATACAAATTGGGTGCCTTTTAGCCCAAACATGCTTAACTCTCAAAGTTCTAGAAATTAAAATTATTAAATTATGGTTTTTCCAGGGCCAGACTTGGAATCTAGAGAATTCTTTCTTATTTATACAAAGCCTCTGATGGACCTGGAAATACTTTAAGCTGGGGTCTTCAAACTATGGCCCGAGGGCCACATATTGTATTTGTTCCCATTTTGTTTCTTCACTTCTAAATAAGATATATGCAGTGTGCATAGAAATTTGTTCATAATTTTTGTTTTTTCTATAATCTGGCCCTCCAACAGTCTGAAGGACAGTGAACTGGACCCTGTTTAAAAAGGTTGAGGATCCCTTCCTCTGTGGTGTATATTTTCATATCTCTAAGAAGTATCTTTAATTTCACATACCTTTCTTTCTTCTGTGTGTCTCTGTGGCCCCAATTCCTTTTTTTTTTCTAGAAATTTAATTTATAGGGAGTAGGAAAATAAAAATTAAAAATCACATTGTAGAAAATATGATTTGATATAACCTAATAATTCCATACTAACTGCATGATATTTTAGATACTGTTGTGGTTAAAATCCTATGGCTAGGATTCAATGTGATCTTTCTTTTTTATTAATATATTTATTTAAATATTTTGATTACAAATATGACTATAGTTGGGTTTCACTCTTCACCAGTGCAACATTCCCACCACCAATGTCCCAAATCTCCCTCCTCCCCACCCTGCCCCCACCTGTACTCTAGACAGACTTTCTACTTACTCATTCATTCACATTGTAATGATAGTTCTCAATGTAGTTATTTCTCCAACTGCACTCATCACTTTTTGTGATGAGCTTCATGTCCTGAGCTGGACTTTCCTGCTCTCCTCACTTTTGTCTCTAAGAATTATCACGAAGATGTCTTTTATTTTTCTTAAAACCCATAGATGAGTGAGACTATTCTGTGTGTCTCTCTCTCCCTCTGACTTATTTCATTCAGCATAATAAATTCTATGTACATCCATGTATAAGGAAATTGTATGACTTCATCTCTCCTGATGGCTGCATAATATTCCATTGTGTATATGTACCACAGTTTAGCCATTCATCTGTTGAAGGGCATCTTGGTTGTTTCAAAAGCCTCACTATTGTAAATAGCGCTGCAATGAATATAGGTGTGAAGAAGGCATTTTTGTATTGTATTTTGAGTTCCTAGGGTATATCCCTAGGAATGGTATAACTGGATTGTATGGGAGCTCAATTTCCAGTTTTGGGAGGAATCTTCATAACACTTTCCATAAAAGTTGGACTAGACGGCATTCCCACCAGCAGTGGATAAGAGTTCCTTTCTCTCCACATCCCCGCCAACACTGTTTATTCTCATTCTTTGTGATGTGTGCCATTCTCTGTGGTGTGAGGTGGTACCTCATAGTTGTTTTGATTTGCATCTCCCTGATGATTAGTGATGTGGAGGATTTTTTCATGTGTCTTTTGGCCATTTGAATTTCTTCTTTGACAAAGTGTCTTTTCATTTCTTCTCCCCATTTTTTGATGGGATTAGATGTTTTTTTTCTTGTAAAGTTTCATCAGTGCCTTGTATATTTTGGAGATTAGCCCCTTATCTGATGGGTATTGGGTGAATAGTTCCTCCCACTCAGTGGGTGGCTCTTGTATCCTGGACACTATTTCCTTTGAAGTGCCGAAGCTTATCAGATTAATATATTCCCATCTTTTGGGGCCACACCTGGTGACGATCTCCTAGCTATGTGTTCAGAAATTGGTCCTGGCTTGGGGGACCATGTGGGATGCTGGGGCATCAAACTGCCTTCCATCCTAGGTCAGCTGCATGCAAGGCAAACACTCTACCACTGCGGCACAGCTTTGGCCCCTCAATGTGATATTTCTAAGAAACACATTTCAACCAGTAAAGGGTATCATCAAATAATCTTTGAATTTATTTCATTAAAATGCTGCCAATGCTCATGACATTGTGAACATTTATTTTCTTCAATCCTAAATTGGTTGGTTATTTTTGACTAAGTTTCCCAGATCCTACTTTTATATATTCCTTTTTCAGAAAGTGTGCAATTATGTTACCAAATGCACATGCATATCAGACAGATTTTAGGACTCAATCTGTTGCTAGACCTTTGGGGTTGAACACACTCTAGGAGCCTGAACAAAGTAGTAAGGATGAGAAAAGAGGGTTTCCCCACTTATATGATATGAGTCCGAGCCTTTTCACTGGGCTCAGGTGGAGGGGGAGAAAAGGAATCACAGCTATTCTTAGTACAATTTTGGTCATTTAACATAATCAGATAAATAATGGAAGTGGCTAAAGGAAAAGAAAATAAACAATTAAATGGTAGGTGTGGAATCTTCTGTTTCCCTTTCTTTGTTTCCAAGAAGGAAAGAAAGCATCAGATTCTACTAACCTAGCCTAAGAAAAAGGAAAGACTGATAACAAAGAGCAGAGGCAGGCTTAAACTTTAGAACAGCTGACTTCAGGCCAGATTTCTAGGAAGGAAGGAAGGAAGGAAGGAAGGAAGGAAGGAAGGAAGGAAGGAAGGAAGGAAGGAAGGAAGGAAGGAAGGAAGGAAGGAAGGAAGGAAGGGAGGGAGGGAGGGAGGGAGGGAGGGAGGGAGGGAGGGAGGGAGGGAGGGAGGGAGGGAGGGAGGGAGGGAGGGAGGGAGGGAGGGAGGGAGGGGGGAAGGAGGGAGGAGGAAGGGAGGGAAGGGGATGGAGGGAGTGGGGAGGGAGGGAGGGGGGAGGAGAAAGGAAGAAAGGGAGGGAGGGAGGAAGGGAGGAAGGGAGAAAGGGAGGCAGGAAAGAAGGGAGGCAGGAAGGAAGGCAGGAAGGTAGGGAGGCAGGAAGAAAGGAAGAGGGGGAGGGAGGCAGGAAGGGAGGGAGGAAGGAAGGAAGGAAGGGAGGGAGGAAGGGAGGCAGGAAGGAAGGAAGGAAGGAAGGAAGGGAGGGTGGGAGGGAGGCAGGAAGAAAGGAAGGGAGGGAGGAAGGCAGGAAGGAAGAAAGGAAGGAAAGAAGGAAGGAAGGAAGGAAGGAAGGAAGGAAGGAAGGAAGGAAGGAAGGAAGGAAGGAAGGAAGGAAGGAAGGAAGGAAGGAAGGAAGGAAGGAAGGAAGGAAGGAAGGAAGGAAGGAAGGAAGGAAGGAAGGAAGAAGCATTAAGGGACAACATGATCTGCTATGGCTTTTTTTTTTTTTTGGACACTTCAGGGAGTTCTCTGGATCCCCAGAAAAGTGGTGTGCAGGAGTTTGTGAATGATGAAACACACTCAGTTGTTGGAGTGAATCACAATTGTGTGTGTGTGTTTATTGAATGCTACAGAGATGTATTTGAACATGAATTTTAGTGTGAGAGACCACCTACATCTGCTTTCTTGCAAGGTTAAATAAATTGTACTTTCTTCTTAGCAACAAGCTTATCAGTACATACTGTTTGATCTATAAGTTTCTTCACAACAGACAATTCACAGGCCTATAGTGCGGGTTACAAATCTTCTGGATGTCAAGTTTCACTTAAAAGACAGAGGTGATGGGGCCGGGCGGTGGCGCTAGAGGTAAGGTGCGCTTGCCTTGCCTGCGCTAGCCTTGGAGGACCGCGGTTCGATCCCCCGGTGTCCCATATGGTCCCCCAAGCCAGGAGCAACTTCTGAGCGCATAGCCAGGAGTAACCCCTGAGCGTTACAGGGTGTGGCCCAAAAACCAAAAAAAAAAAAAAAAGACAGAGGTGAGTTGAGCTAGAGGCTTCTCTGGGATCCAAGGGCAAATTTTAACATCTCAAAGTTTTTTACTCCTAGGCTGGATTCTGGGTATCAATTCTGATATAAATTAAAATATTAGTAAGTTTGCCAGCTGTTCTTATGAAGGGCTCCTTTCATCTGAGTGAGCATTGTTTAAAAATACAGCACATCTTTTAAAAGACTCACTTACTTTGAGAATTACAAAGTCATTTTCATGTTTCTCTTGATGCTGAATTTTCCAGGTAAAGTGATATTTAATCAAGGCCGTATACGTGTATACTAAGTTTTTCATCTAGAGGTAAATGCTCACCTATATACATACTGAGCACAGCAGCAGGGAGAGTCTTCTTAGACCAAATAAATGTTTGCAACTATTACTAAGCTTGAAAAATACCACCCTCACTTTTCAAGGAAGCAACCTCTCTTTGAGGTCTTTTCTCAACCATCCACAATGGGGGAGTCCAGCTGGCTTCTAATCTTAAATTTCTTTTTTTTTTTTTTAAATTATGGCAACGGTAATTACAGCATTTGGATTCTTAGATATCAAGGAAGATAATCATGGAAGAACCAGATTGAGGGACAAAATCAACAAGAGACCTAGTAGCAGAACCACAAGGCATGTGTGCGGGAGGATATGGAGCAGGAACACCAGAACTACCTTTTGACACGTTGAAATAAATTACAAATATCAAGAGTTTTGTACACTAATTTTACATACTATACTTAGGGACCCACATACTCAAGAGCTGGTACAGATGTACTATACACTCTGAGGTAGAATCCTTAGCAATTAAACATTGTATAATAGAGACTATGAAACGGTGTACAATCTCCTTAGAAGTACAATAGGAAAAAAGAAAAGATTTTTCTGTGTTGGGAAATAGTTTTCAAAATAAGGTTTTAAAGTATAGAGATTTTGTGTCCTATTTTTGTTACTATTTGCGCTATAGAATATTACTTAGACCAGAATTTGGAGCTAGCATAGAATACTCCCAAAGGGCAAAGGGCACTTTAATGCCTTTTTATATGGCCAATTTTAGTACTATTTTGTTTTGTTCTGGGTAGTGCTGGGATTGAAGACGAATTCAAACACACAAAGCATGCGTTCCAAGGTTCCATCCTAGTCTCAAACAAACGATTTTTGTTTTTACAAAAAGTCATCATTTCTACTATATTCAAAGCATTGGGTGCAATAATTTTTGAGGCAATGTGATCATGGAATTGCCTTGGTTCATTTCTTCAACAACAACAACAAAACTAAGACCAAATTTGGGGAGGAGTACTTACCCTTAGTATTCTTTCTTTTTTAATATTAGTATTCTTTCTTTCTTCTTTCTTTCTTTCTTCCTTTCTTTCTTTCTTTCTTTCTTCCTTTCTTTCTTTCTTTCCTTCTTTCTTTCTTTCTTTCTTTCTTTCTTTCTTTCTTTCTTTCTTTCTTTCTTTCTTTCTTTCTTTCTTTCTTTCTTTCTTTCTTTCTTTCTTTCTTTCTTTCTTTCTTTCTTCCTTCCTTCCTTTCTTCCTTCCTTCCTTTCTCCCTTCCTTCCTTCCTTCCTTCCTTCCTTCCTTCCTTCCTTCCTTCCTTCCTTACTTCCTTCCTTCCTTACTTCCTTCCTTACTTGCTTGCTTTCTTACTTACTTTCTTTCTTTCTTTCTTTCTTTCTTTCTTTCTTTCTTTCTTTCTTTCTTTCTTTCTTATCTTTCTTTCTTTCTTTCTTTCTTTCTTTCTTTCTTTCTTTCTTTCTTTCTTTCTTTCTTTCTTTCTTTCTTTCTTTCTTTCTTTCTTTCTTTCTTTCTTTCTTTCTTTCTTTCTTTCTTTCTTTCTTTCTTTCTTTCTTTCTTTCTTTCTTTCTTTCTTTCCCCAGTTCATTTCTTAATAGTAATTTTAATGTTGCAAGGCAATCTTTGACTATTACATCATATAATATTTTGCTAATTTCTATCCAACTTCAATTAGTTTATAAGTGTATCAGTTATTCTCACAGGTGTCCCTATAAAATCTGCCCTTTTTCTATATACTAACTAAATGTGACTAAATCATAGTTAACTTTGTAAAAAAATATGCAAGCAAAATATATTGAACATTTTTTTGTTTTGATTTGTTTTGTTTTGATTTTTTTGGTCACACCCAGCAGCACTCAGTGGTTACTCGTGGCTCTATGCTTGAAATCACTCCTGGCAGGCTCGGGGGATCATGTGGGATACCAGGATTCAAACCACTGTCCTTCTGCAAGGCAAACACCTTACCTCCATGCTATCTCTCCAGCCTCGTATTGAACATTTTCTAAATCATTTTTTTAAAATAAAACCTTTTTTGCAACGCAAAATTCAAGCTTTGATTAACTACCCACTGCCAATCTCTTCACACTCACTAATACATTACTTTTCTTTAGTTCAGGCATATTTATTTGAAAGCACACTTCTTTGTTTTCTAAAGAATCTAAAATGATTTAAAAATAGTTATTCATGATTATATTTATTGCAGTGTTTATTATAGTAGCTACATATGAAAACAATAGAGGTGTTATATATAAAGATATCTAGATATACAATAGTATAGAATGCAACTAGAATAAATGATGATATTACATAATTACCTATAATATAGAGGAAATTGGAGAGTGTCATGTAAAGTAAAATAAGTCAAAGGGAAAAGGACAAATATTGAATGATACTACAAATGTGTTACATGGAAAAATGAAAAAAGAAATAGCATTGAATAACGATGGACTCTTGGTTTTAAATTAAAAACTCAGTTTATCAAATAGGAGTAAGATGTGAGGGATAATGAAAAAATTAATTAGAAAGAACTCAAAGATATCATCAGCCCTTTGATGGGGATGAGGTATAGTAACTTTATACATCAATTCCATAAACATTAACACTATTGTAACTATTCTGTATTCATTATAATAAAACTAAAACTAATAGTTTAAAAAAACAGAAAAACAATTATTTTGTATACAATTTTGCCTAATATTCTGAGTCTCAGTTTACCTATATAATAAAATCACTGGAATACCATTTCTTTTATTATCTTATAAACATGACAGAACCTATATTTTCTAAGTATTTTTGAATTAATTTCTTGAAAGACCCAGTAAGATATTTTATTGATATAAAGAATATTTTCCTTTTTAATGCATTCTAATTATCCATAAATCTCATTTAATATAGACTATAAAAACAAATTTGACAGATGAAGTAAATAAAAAAATATTTTGTGGTGCTGGAGCAGTGACACAAATGGTAAGGTATCTTTCTTGTCCACACTAGTCTAGGACAAACCACAGTTCGATCCCTCGGTGTTCCATGTGGTCCCCCAAGTCAGGAATGATTTCTGAGCGCATAGTCAGGAGTAATCTCTGAGCGTCACTGGGTGTAGCCCAAACCAAAAAAAAAAATCTTTTGTAATAACAGATGCTTTGAGAACTTTTGCTTAAATTTGCTTAAATTCTGGTAGTTCAATCTTTGCTGTGGTGTTGCAATGAGTAAACTATTCGATTTCAATTCTAAATTAAAACAAGTCATTGATGAGCCGAAGAGATAGTACAGAGTGTTAGACACTTGCCTTGCATAGAGTTGACTCTGATTTGATATCTGATATCAAATGATACCCAGTTGCTTAGGTGTGTTCCCTAAGTGCAGACCCAGAATTAAGTCCTTAACATCACTGAGTATGCCCCCCCAAAATCCGATTTTTACAGTAATAATATGTGATTGTGTTATGTATTTTTAAAGAATCAAGTGGAAAATAATTACCTGCTTATCTGTACAACAATGACATCATAGTGTATAAGAAGAAAATCTACACATTTAGTTTTCATTTCTCTTTTAAAATGTATCAAAAAAAAGATTGAAAATCTCCATTGAGGACAGATCTATTTGATGAGGACAAAACATAATGCTGAAGGTACAACACGTAAATAGTCTAATGAAAACCATTAGCATAATGGTTTAAGAACATCAAACATGTTAGTCTGATACAGATATTAATACCATATGAGCCCAAATGTGAAAATTTGCTTCAAGATGATCTGAAGCAAAACAAACAAGTTAAAAGATAATTAGAATAAAGATAGTATTAATATAATTCATTCTTTGTGTTATTGTACTGTTGTAATATAATTACATTGACTTTTCTTCTGAGACTATTCACTTGGTAGGGGTTACACAGGACACAGTTAAGAGAAATGAAAGGGAATTAAAATGCATATATTCAGGGTTGAAGGGAAGCACAGGAGGTCAGGGACTTGTCTTGTATGTGATGATATTTGCCCTGACTCTGGTTTAAATCCTGGGCACTGCATATGTCACCTAGGCATGCTTACAGGTCATTTCTGAGCAAAAATCCATGAATAAACCCCATTTACTACTATGTTTACCAAATATATATACACACTCCTTGTAAAAGAATGCAAAATGACTGCCATGAATTATATTTAAAATGTTTAAGGAAACATTTGTTATGCCTTGATGTTACAAAATTAATTTATCAAAACTTGTACATTTTTTGTACCTCTTGCTTAAAAAAATAACCTAGGCTAGAGAGTGATAGCATACAGGTAGGGCACTTGCCTTGCACAATCAAACCTCTTAAATACCGGGCAACCCATATAGCCACCCGTGCTTGCCAGTAGTAATTTCTGAGTGCAGAGCCAAAAATCAAAAACTCAAACAAACAAAAGTTAAAAACCCTATAGTTTCTAAGATTTATTTTTAATATAATTAAATTTAAATTAAATTAAATTTAATATAATTTTTATTTTAATCATACTGGCTTACATATCATTGACAATAATATTTTAAGTACATGTTAACATAAAATCAGGGAAATTTATATCACCGAATTTTGCTCTCACCTACCTCCCATATCCTCCTCCCTCACCCCTGGGGCTGCTAGAATAAGTAGTCCCCTCTGTGCCTAGTTTGCTACTTAGTGGTCTTACACCTGTTTGGTCTTGGTACCTCCCTTATTTCCCCCTCTAATTGGGAGGCAGGACTAGATAGTTCAAGTTATATGGTTTTTGAAGAAAAGTAATAAACTGGGGGAAAAAATGAAATACGCCGAAAATGGGCAGAGTCCTTCTAGAGGCTCTCATCCTAGGTTTGAGAGACCAAGGGGAAAAAGAAGGTGAAACACCACAACAGTACAAAAAGAGGTGTCAAATAAAACATCCAGTGAGCACTCCAACAATAAAGATAAGCACCACATAAAAGCCATGGTCTTTAGATAAAAAAAAACATGGCAGAGCACATAAAGGAAGAAAAGAAAAGAAGAAAATAAATAAATAAATATAAATGGAGACAACAACTTCAATAACCACACCAAAACAAAGAAATCGACAAAAACTAGATGAATAAATAAAATTGTTTTGTGCTTTTTTTTTGCCTTTCTTTTTTCTTTTTCTTTTTTCTTCCCTCCTGCACAGGCACAGTAAATATTGGGATCATTAAAAAAGGAATTCTCTTGGACTTAGAGATACAGGGTTTTTCCACCCTTGAAGTATATTGTCATGGGATTAACTATAGACTCCTTTCAGGTTCATTTACTCTCCCCTTGGTGCTTTTATGGTGTATGGAAGACTTCTGCTCCTTCCTGGGTGATAACATCAGATCTCTGTATCTAGAGATCTTTGTATCTACACAGGCCAAGGAGTGGAACTTATGATGAAGTCTTTCTTTGTGGTTCTAGAAGTTCTGTTCCCTCAGTGTCATTTTAATCCGTTTTCTGTAGTTGGTGGTCTTGGTCTTTGCGCTGATCCTAGGATGGGGCCTGGGATAGCGTCTTTTGTTGTTTCCAGAAGACCCATTTCGTTGCAGTTGTCTCAGACAGACCTCTGGAACTAGAAATCATGGTTGTTGTGCAGGTCATAGCTCAAACCCTAGATTAGGGCTTTTTTATTGGTCCCAGGATACATACAGTCTGGTCATGGTTCTATCAGCCAGTCATCTGTAAATTGCGATCTTGGTATTTGGATAGACAAAAGGGTGACAAGTCTTCCGATTTTGTCTTATCATTAGCTGGTGAGGTAGGATAACCTGCTCTTAGGTCAAGTTGTTCCCATTTTCCTCGTTGTCAGGATATCATATTAGATCTGGCACTTGTTGGTGTCCGAGCAGTATTAAGGATGTCCCGGATGGGATTTGTTTCCTGTGGCAATTGTGAAGAACTGTGCCATTTCTATGTCTGGGATCCAGGGTTCAAGGCTGGACGGTTGGTGTCTAATCACCTGGGGTCTAAGTTGGGTCCACATGACATATTTTCAAGGTGGGAGATGCCCCTGTATTGTAAACAAGTATGAGTTCTTATCACTAGTAGATAAGAGCTCGTTTTTATACATAAGATTTCCCCCTTTTTTTAGTGTACCTTTTCAGGGAGAAATGGTGCTACATTATATTGCTAGTGCATTTGAGGGTGGAAAGAGAAGAAAACAGAAACAGGTCACACACCCAAAAAAGATAAAAATAGAAATACAAGTATTTCTATGAACTGAGTTCTATTAAATACCAGTGTAATATATTTGAATTGTTAATTCTAGGGAGGGAAAGATTCAAGAGTAGAGCTGTAGCTACATGTAGTGCCTTCTAAAGTTGCTCTCAGATTTCAGTGAAGCAAATCATAATTTTATAGCTATATGTAATGGGTCAGTTTCAATGGTCTTTTTTTCTGGTCATTCTTTTATTATTTTTTCCTATGGTCAATTTTTGTTTATAGAAGAAGACAATAGTTCTGTGTTTCAAATTTTAAAAACCACATGTGCAATTTAAATGTACATATTTAGTAGCCCTTAAACATATGATTAAACATATACATGATATATTTGAAAACTCAAAAACAATATTTAATTATTGAAATGAATAGCCTGTTTTTGCTTTGGAAATAATTTGTTTAAATTTGATATTTAAGTTCCATATTTTTGTGCCTTGGTATATTATTTCTATTTACATTCCTATATAAAAATAAAGTGTACCTACTTTCAGTGAAAAAAAAAACTTGTTCATTCTGTAAGAGAGGATTTTAACAAGCCTGAGAATCAGAATCTTCAGAACCACAAACAGCGTAAAGAAATGAATATGTTCCATCTTATCTGATTCAGAAACAGGAAAAAACATGCCTGATTGCGTCTTCTCCAAACTCTGAAACACAAAATTAATATCAACTTTTTGGAAATTCCACTTCCTCCTGGCTAGTTTTTAAAAGATGTAGAAATAACGCCTGTGAAATGACTCACTTTGTGCCAGGCAGATTGCCTGGACACCCAGAATAGTTCTACACTTATTAACCCTGTTTCTTGATTAATGCAAATCTAACAAGCACCATCATCTCAGCAGGCTTCATTGTAGCATTCACATGACAGATCAGAAATCAAAATTGACCTTAGCAATGATTTAGTTCAGTTGTCCTCGTTTCTCAGAGAAAATTAATGCCCAGAGAAATTAAATAATTCACCCTAGGTCATAGGACCAGTTAGTGGCAAAAGCAGACATGGAACATGGAATTTCTGATTCAAGTTCTCCATAAATTACAGCACCCATAATTTAATAAACATGTACACTTAAATGTGGACTAATTATATGGAGGCAGTCAATGAGCTGAAATAAGTGGAACAACCATGCAACCTAAGTCACATGGAAGGGCAGGACATCACAATTAGAACTTCTCCAATGTACAAAGTAATTGAAGGTTCCTGAAGGCCTTGAATAAGTCTAGTCCTGCTGCAGCCCCTGACTAATACACCTCAGAG